>NC_056739.1:1916402443-1916409943 GCF_019279795.1 Protopterus annectens
TGGTGAGGGAGAATCTTCAGAATACATTGAGAGATGTCATCAGAATTAGTGATAAACTCATGGCGATTAGACTCCAGTATAAAGTTAGGGCAGAATTCATTGTCTCAGCCTATGTCTCACAGCAGGGTTGTGAGGGTTTATATTGCATGCTCGAACATTCAAAATTCCGAATCTCATATGGTCGACATCATATGATTAGATTTCTGAATGTTTGAACACTGTAACGGAGATCTCCATACAGCACGGAATGGGAAGATTTCCTTTTTCTGCACTGTAGTGCGATCTCGGAGTTGGTGCATTTAAAGAGTGGGTGGTGTGGGGGTGCAGGGGGCTTGCCCCCCTGCTTAGAGTGTTCAGGTAGGTGTTTTGTGTAATTTATTTTTTTTTTATTATTCAAACGTTTGCAAGTTCGATCATATGGTGTTGACCATATGGTAGTCGAACTTACAAATGTTCGAGTATCTAATATAGACCCAGGTTGTGATAGCAAGGAAAAGACTGCATTCAGACAGCAGTTGCAGGACCTACTAGATAGAGTAGGACAACATGAACTGGTGTTGATAATGGGGGACATGCATGCTCATATAGGGGCAGAGAGAGCAGCATATGAGGACTGCCTGGGTCCACATTGATAAGAAAAGAGGAAAAAATAAAAGAGGCTGTTATAGACTTCTATCTAGCTGTGGAGCTTGTTGGACTTGCTGTTCTCTGCCTGACTATTGCTGATCTCTGTCAGCATATGATCTTGCATTGGAGTTATTTAAGTTTTGGTTAGTTTTGTTTACCTTATTCTTATATCGTTTTAAGTTTTTTGTTCTTTTTCGAATTTTAAGAGGTCTTGGCAAGGGGCAGTTAGAAAAGATTTTTCCTGCAGACAGTGAATAACATCCAGCTAATTAATGGGAGGAGCTGAGAAATAGCACTCCTCATTTAACAACAAATATTTAGTGGCATCTTTATTTACCTGTAGTGCTTGTTTGACTTGCTGTTCTCTGGCTAACAATTGCTGATCTCTGTCCACATTTATTTTTTCTCACCTACCCGCCATGTTGCTGTTGTGCTTTTAAACTTGGTGGCTTTTGAGTTGCCCACCCCTTCTATAAATCTGATTTTGGACATTCTTCCCAGTCTCATCTCATCAACTTATTCTACGGAGAACTAAGAGATCAGGTGGAAAGACCCTCCTAGTCTCTTAAATTTAAATTATCTTCTATAGCCTATCTTCCCACTTACTAAAAATGTATTTTATTCAGCTGCTTTTACTGTATTTGTGTTCTTAAAGTGTTCAATTACATTTACTCTTCTACACTTATTACTGTTTGTTAATAGCCAGATTACATTGTAACTGTTATTCTAAGCCTCTTAGTTATGATTTAAGCACTTGGGGTCCAAACAAGTTATCTTACATAAGGAAAGTTTGTGGTCTGCACTCATGGGGCAGGAGACATAGTTTACACCCTTCTGAGTTGGGAATTGCTGGTTGATAGTTTATTATATCTGTTTTAAGCACTTGGACTCTAAACTAGTTATTTTACATTAAGGTTTCTGGTCTACTCTTTTGTGGGAGGAGAGTGCAGCCTTCACCCTTCTGAGCTGGGAACTGCTGGTGAAGGCTTATTGTGCATGTTATTCAAAGTGTCTTTGTTCTGGTTTAAGCACTTGGGGTCCAAACCAGTTATTTTATATTAGGAAGCTTTGTGATCTACACTCTTGTGGCAGGATAGGATAGCCTACTCTCTTCTGAGCTGGGAATTGCTGGTTGAAGGCATATTGTGTCTGTTATTCTAAAAGTGTCTTAGTTCTTTTAATCTGTGTAGATGCCAATCTCTTGCAGTGTAAGTTCACCTTAAAATACCCTTACTGTCTAGACAGTTTTGTTTTTAACTACTAGAGCATCTAGTTTGCTCATAACTGAGCATTGCTCATCAAGTTCCTTATCTTGTTGACCTATTCCGTATTTAAATGTCCCTCACTTTTCCCTAGTAGATCAGTAGCCATGGATATGCACTTCCAGAAACTCTCTGTGGCCATTCTGGTTGAGATGGGTATTCTGAGACATTGTAACAATTGTCGAATTTTCACTGACAACCCACTTATTCTTAATAAAACAGATAATGTATGTATGAGGTGCAAATACACTTTAATACTGGAGGCAAAACTCTCTCATACAACCAAAACTAATCCTATAGAGGTTGTCAACAACACTTGCATTAAGCCTACTGCACAGAATAAAGACCCTTCACATAAAACTTCTTATGCTACGGCACTTACAGATAACCTTCCTAAAACACTAAGACCTCCTGCACAGCACAATCAAAAAATGAGTCTTCAGCCATCATGCATGCACTCCGTTAAAAAACAATAGACAGCTACACATAGTGACACTGTATCCAATGCCTCTACTGCTAAGCCCTTAAGGTAAATGATTGATTTTAACAACTGACTTAACTTCTGGTGTCAGTAAAGGGGGCCATAATATTTGACAACCTGGGAGGACGTGGTTGACAGACCATGCTGCTTTGCCAGAAATGGTCTGCACTTATCCTCTCTAGGCTTTTGGATATTGGAAAAGACATTTTTCACCTACATAGTTCCTTTTTTAGCCAATGCCAAAATGCTAAACCTCCTGACTTAACTGCACCTACAAAGGAATATCTGAAGGTGGTACTGATCAATGCTAAGTCTTAACAAGAAACTCCACTCCCTGCAAGCCTTCCTGTCCAAGAAGTGTGTGGACATCTGTGTAGTAATGGAGATATGGTTTAAAGTCTCAGAGAGTACCCCATGCAAGGTTATAATGCCTTTCACATCTCTAGACTAGCTACTACACAGGAGGGAACTAAAGGTGGAGGAGTCCTAGTCTATATTAAAACTATCCTTACATCTAGACTAGTTAAAGTATATGACCTACTGGAGCTCATACATGTGCAACTCATCATAAACAGGGTCTTGTACAATATCCTTGCAACCTATAGGTCCCACTCCATGTCCCAGAATACCCATACTACCTACCTCAATGTACTAGAGTCCCTTACCTTTCTACCCAATATAATATTCATGGGGGATCTCAACTACCCCTCTATAGATTGGGAATCCTGCACCCTTTCAAATGCACAAGCCCAGAGATGCCTAACATTGTTAATATCAGCATTCTGAAACAGTTGGTCCATTCTCCTACCAGGAGTACTGCATCCTTGATGTTGTACTCACAAACATGGGGAGCTGATGTTCCTCACCCAATGTAATGTTTTCACTCATCAGAACAGACCATAAGACCACATTACTTGAAATGAAAATTAAATCCAGGGATCCAACAAAACCAAAAACCTTTAGGAATTATTCTAAGCCTAACCTGTCTCTATTAAGAGGCACCTTGGCTAAATTCCAAGGACCCCCAAACCCAATAAACACCATAGCATAGCTGTTTAGAGAGAGCTGTGTCCATTGGTATTAAGAATATGACAAATTCAAAAGACAAGGACCTTGGTGGAATCACAGTATCAATCGGTTATACAACAAAAGAAAAAAAATCTTGGCCAAGCGTCTGAAGTACAAAGACATACATGCTAAAAGTCCCGTTTTCAATCTAAACAGGTACCTAAGAGGATTAATTAATACTTCAAAGACTAAATTTGAAGAAAAAAATAGCTTCTCAGACAAAGTACAAGCTCAAAGTTTTCTACAGCTATGTCTGTATCCTCAAGGGAAATATGGAACAATGCACTGAACTTATTATAAATGGCATGACCCACATTAAACCAAAGGCTATTGTGAACCTTTTGGCTGAAAGATTTGGCTCAAATTTCTCCCCCCACCCCCGAATAGTTCAAAGGATCTGCATACCCAAATCCCCCAAACATTACTAGGGAACAGATCATTAATGCACTTTCCAAGCCCAAAAACATTGCATCTATCGGCCTCGATAACATCCCGAGATGCTTAATAAATACCATGAAATATGAGTACTCTGGTCCACTTGAAGCACTTTTCAACTGGAGCTGATAGTCAGGTTTTGTGCCCAAGGAATGGAAGATGGCTGCAGTCATTTCCCTGCACAAAGGAGGTCCAATCACTAATCCGGGTAACTGCAGTCCCATAAGTCTGACCAACCTCATATGTAAGGCCATTGAAAGAATCATCATAGACATGAAAAATGAGGACATAGCTAACCTGCAAATAATGGACCCATCACAGTTTGGCATTGTTAAAGGAAGGTCATACCTAATAAATCTGGTGACTTTTTTCAGAGGGTCACCAGTGCATTGGATGAAGGCAAGACTGTGCACACAGCTTACCTCAACCCAGCCAAAGCTTTTGATACAATGCCCAACTCAGGCATTATAGACAAGCTATTGGTATAAACACTTTTATCACCTACTGGATAGCCAACTGGCTCAGGAACCAGGAGGTCAAAATAGGTGAGGTCACCTCCACCAAGAGGCCACTCACTAGTGGAGTCCCCCATGGGCCCACTCATTTTTGGCATCTATTTCTCTGAAATGGAATCAAATACTGAAGTTTTATGGCTGTCTAAGTTTACAGATAATTGCATACTGGGGGTTATCATCAACTCCCCTGTGAACACTACCATTCCCTCTACTCAGTCTCCTATAGATTGCTTGGGTTATATATGCTTGGATTACAAGGTATCCACAAACCCCACACTTATGAATCTCCTGCATATTCATAAGTGAAACAGTACCAGAAATACAAGGTCTAGGGACCTGAATTTTATTGATGACTTAAAAAAGAACATACTCTGGAGACAGATGTGCATCCTAGAGACTGCTCTTCCTATGGAACAGGCTTCCCATCCATGTATAGCTGAGTCCATCTATTACCCAGTTTAAGCACAACCTAGACTAGTGGATGGGGAATAGGACATTTTCATCGGGCTTGACACCCATGTCCTTCATGGACAGAGGTAGCTGACAAATGCTTGGCCCTTAATATCCTATTTGGATACTGGACATCATTATTCTTTCAGAAAAACTTGGCTAGGCTTAGAAAGGCCCCCCAGATCATAAGCCTAGGAACAATCTATGAATCTATGAAATCTATAAATGGCTCGATGGTGGACAACACATGGCTCAGCAAGACAGACAGTTACAAGATCACATACAAGACTGGCCAACATGCAAGCCAGGCATACTTCCTCCTAGTAAGGAAAGAGAATTAGGGTAGAGTCACAGGTTGCAAAGTTATCCCTAGAGAAACAGTTGGTCTACAGCATAAACCACTGGTAGTCATAGTCAGATGCAAGCACTGGTCAGACAAGGTTCTAAGTTCAACAGAGAATAGGCTTAAGACCCTGAAGGCCTGGAATTTGACTGGAGCAAAAACATAAGAGTTCAATGAAATACTCAGGTCTCTAGGTCCTCAGAAAAAAGAGGAAATGCATAGATTTGAAGAAGAAGAAGAAGAAGAAGAAGAAGAAGAAGAAGAAGAAGAAGAAGAAGAAGAAGAATGGCAGCTCCTCAAAACAGCATCTGTGGGGACTATAGAACACATATGTGGCTGAACCAGGGATGGAAATAAGCCACATAAGGAAAGCTGGTGAATGAATGCAGAAGTCCAGGAAGTCATCAAAAGAAAGGAGTGTAGGAAAAAGTGGAAGACAGAAAAGATAGAGCAGGCAAAGAAGGAATAGTGGCTGGCTAACAAAGAGACTAAGACAGCAGTTGCAATAACAAAGAATAGTGCATTGGGGGTGTCTAACAGCTTCTGGAAACTGATTCAGCAAATGGAAAAAAGAAACTTTATCAGGTTGTAAGACAAAGATATAAAGATAAAGAAGATAGTCATCAGGCAACCTTCTTAAGGGATGCCAGCAACAACCTACTCACCTGCTCAACAGCCCACATGCCATCAAAGGCAAATGGAAGAAGTACTTCCAGCAGCCTCTGAATGAAGAAAACACCATAGAAGCTGTACTGCCCCAGACACACCCTACAATGAGACAGAAAGAAGTGTCTACCTTAGAAGAAGTAAGAACTGTACTATGGAAAATTAAGCCAGGGAAAGCAGCAGGCTCAGATGAGGTTACAGCAGACATGATCAAGATGTTGAATGAGTTAGGGGAGAAATGGCTACAGAGTACTTACAGCAGTATGGAGAGAAAGACATACCTCAAATGACTGGAGAATAAGAACTACAGTTCCAGTGTACAAGAGCAAAGGGGACATTTATAACTGTGTTCAGTATAGATCTATCAAACTCTTGTCATGGTAACCACCTAAAATCTCAAGAACCACTAGTATGAGTCCTGAAACAGACGGAATGGCTGAGAAAATGGGCTCACAGAGATGGCCATTTCCTGGAATATTCCCTTTACTCTAAGGTGTAGCTATCTCGGAGATGGTATATATATATATATATATATATATATATATATATATACATATATATATATATATATATATATATATATATATATAAAAGTTCGAGGCATGTGTGTGGGGTTTGCCTCCACAATGAGAAATGCAGGGGGGCTTGCTGCCCCCTTCAAAAAAAGAAATTTAAAGGGGAAAAGCAATCTTAGAGATTTCCTCTTTTTCTGGGTTTTTGATCTTTTTTTCCAGCTTGTCAGCACTCAGTATTTCAAGTGCCACCACTTCACTAGAGAGCCTGCTGTCCCCCTCTATGAAACTGCTTGAGAGGGTGACTGATATTTGAATACACATAGTAGTAAAAGTAAGATGGGAGATGAGCAGTTCAGAATTAGATCAGGATGCAGCACAACTGGCCCAATGTTTGCAGTGGGACAGATAGGTGAGAAGAATCTAGAGATGAGGAAAGAGTCTAACTGGGCATCTCTAGATTTTGAAAAAGTATATGACAATATCCCACAAAAGCTGATTTGGACAGTCCTGTGATGGTTCAAATTTCCAGAAAAAGAATTAGTGCAGGCTATGTACAAGGACTCAATGACACAAGTGCAGTGTTTGGGCTCAGAGGGGTTACCTGAGCCTATTGCTGTTCATACTGGTGATGGACTGCATTAGCAAACAGGCCACAGGTGACAGATTAACAATGCTGCTGTACACAGATGATGGCGAGTTACAAGCAGTCTCTGAACAAGAACTTGCAGGAAAGGTCAAACAGAAGTAGGCACATGTGCAGAAAAGCAGGGGACAATGATGAAGAAGATTTGAGAGAGACAGAAAGAGGGCAAGAGGAAACAAGGGCATTCAGTAAAGAGCTGGATGGATTATTTGTGTGAAGTCCTGCAACAGTTAGGCATAACCATGGAAGAAGATAGGAGAGTGGCAGTGAATCAAGAAAGATGGCAACAGTTGGTGTGATACCCTGACTCCATGTAGAATATAGGAAAAAGGGGATTGATGATGATGATGGTTCATAAAACTTTACTACTACATAAGAGCGCTAAAAAGCTCACTGCAAAAAAACAACTGAGCCACAATGTGAAAGAGAGTAACGCTTTTGTATATTAGGCATCTCTGCATTACATACATCCTCCATCACAAGGACCTCTTGCAG
>NC_056739.1:1916414943-1916507443 GCF_019279795.1 Protopterus annectens
TATTATTTAAAAGTGTTTACCAAGGTAGAGCAATGATTACAAGTGACCAGTTTCAGTATCCGCCTGAAAACACAAAGAAAAATCAGAATTACATTTAGTGAGAGACAGCAAGAGTAAAATGAAAATACATATCTGTAAAATACCATTATCAGCTAAGAATAATAAAAGGCATAACTGCAATTGCAATATTTGCAAAAATCAAGACAAATTTCCTAAAGAGTGAGTTGCATGTGTGATAGTTACAAATCTGTGTATAAGTAGGAATGATAGGTTAGCTGTGTGGAGGGAAAGATGATACACAGAGGTTATGAATAGTTGGAAGGAAAAGTTATATTATGCAAAGGATTAAGCAAGTGAGAAGTGAAACCTGGCGCAGTAGAATATGCCATGCAAAGGATAGCAAGAGTGCTACTGCTAAGAGAAAGAGAGTGGTGTAGCTCAGGTTAGGTGATATGGATGGATGAGAGACACTGGCATTTGGCTGACAAGAGGAGGCAGACCTTTATTGAGGCCTAAAATTTGGTATGATGAAGTTCCTTTTATTTGTGGTTTAGTCTTGTACAGGCCCTAGGGATAGCCTAGTACCAACCTATGAACCTATGTGGTGGAATATTTTCACAGAATTTTAGACCTATTGTACAGAAGCAGTCCGATGCTTCATTCTTGGTAGATCATCTATAGAAAATGTCCAAGTTTAAATTAGTTTCCTGTTTCACTTTTCAACAGTAAAAAACAAACCTGAGTAGTAGATGCTGTAGTACAATTATTTTGTAGAGAAACTGTTAGCTGCTGAAACAAGTATATCAGAGCAGCATATTTATTTGTTCTTAAGTCATTCAAGTTCAAATGATGCTCAGAAGTCTAATATTCTTTGGCAGCATTATCACATCAGAAAAGCCACATTACTGTAAAGGAAAAAAACAAGAACAAAAACTAAGCAGATAAAATAGAAAGGGTTATCATGGAGGGTAGATGGCTTACTAGAAATTGTGGAATGTTTGTATAAGCTTCAAATGTACACCGTGGTTTCAAACTGTGCCATCATTAGGCCATGGTTTAACTAGAACAATTACTACTGCTTCCCCTTTTGACTGATGACAGGTAGATATGTATAAAGTCATGATGGAGAAATAAAGCATGGAAACTGCAGGAGATAATGAAGATTATGATCTAGTAAGACTGACGTGTGGTATCGTCAGAGTAGTATTTTCCTAGGTTACCTCAAAAAATGTTAATGTTTTGCATTTAAATGTGAGCATGTGATCATAAATATCATCTGTGTTATGTCTGTGTTTTCTGGAGATGTGTATTTATGTCTTGTCATTTTCTAGTCTTTCTCATTTAGAATTGTAATATGAATAAATAAAGCTGTAGAGTAGTAACATTATACTAAATGCAATCGTTTTTATAGGATAAATAACAGGCTGAGTGAAGTTTAAAATTATCTTTCAGTAAAACATAATAAAAAGTTGTGCTATAGTAAATACATATTTTTTCACAAAAGAAACTGTGTAATAAAACTGTTATTGTTACCACCTGTAAATCTTGTAGCATACAAAATGTGAATTGCACAAAATGTGCAGTTCATACCTTTCAACCACTCAGTACAAGAAATCTGGACATAGCCAGAATGAATGGGCATCAAAGGCCCAAAAATAGGAACAGAATTTAAATATTGCACTTATAAACAAAAAGTTAGTAGAATAATAGGTTTTGCATTATTATATATTTTCTGTAGGACATAAAGTCTGAAACTCAAATGTGTGTCATTATTTAGTATAATTTAGTGATGTCATTTCTTAATGATTTGCCAGAAACCCACGCATTTTATGAAGAACAGACCAGAAATATGAGGCAAAAATCTGGAAATTCTGTGAAAACCTGGTTAGTTCGGAGGTATGATGCAGCTGACTTGCAGTAAAAATGTGGCAGAGCTGTTAAAAAGTGAAACTGTCTTTCCATGAAGTATTACCCAAATAAGTACAGAAGACAACAACCAGACAATTACTGGCTTGCTTTTGGAGTATGCACGTGGAAACTACATTCCTACAAACTGGAATTGATCTTCCCAATTTTTATACAATTGCTGTTTGTACTTGTAAGCCAGAAGGAATTTGAATCCAGTAAACTACTTAGCTACTGGTAGGGATAAGACCAGATGAGCTGTTAGCCAGAATTCTGTTTAAACCCATATATTTGGTATTTCTTTGTCCAAGTACAAAGGTGGTTGTATGCTTAACTTTGCAAAATTGAATGTTTACTCTTAATTACTTCAGGTAAAGAATTATATTATTCAGTTTAGACACTTCTGATTGGTGGCTTATTATCATAATGATATGAGTATTGAACTGGTGTGAACTCTGACTTTTGAAGAGTTACTGATCAAGCAAGCTGTACAAATATTTAACAGGGGATTTTAAGAATAACAGTATTTTCCATGCATTAATGGTATCTACCAGTGGGGAAAAACTTGTTAGTTCTGGACAGATGCCATTAATGCATGAAAAGTACTGTTTTTTTTTTTTTTTTGCTCAATAATAATTGACAAGTTTTTATTACTGTGGAAAGATGGCACTGATAGGCACTGGACTCAGTCTGAGGTGGTGTAATCCTGGACAGATAGTGATTGCAACCCTGATCTGCAGATGTAGAATGCAAAACTTATTTGGGTGTAGCTGTTACCTATTAGTGAGGCAGAGCTGTTGCCATATGCCATAAGGCCACTTTCCCCTCACATATTACTTCATAGTGAAAGGTGTATGGACCAAGGCCTCTAAGTGTCATATATATATATATATATATATATATATATATATATATATATATATATATATATATATATATATATATATGATCCCCAACTGTACTTTCCACAGAAACATTAATCGGCGAGCATACTTAACCGAAAGTGCTGTTCACCAAAGCAGCACTTTCGGGCAAATATGTTTGTTGTGCCGGTCATACTATGGTGTGAATAAGGGAAAATTCCCTTTTCCCCACTGTAGTGCGACCTCAGAGTGAGAATATTAAAGTGGGGGGTGGGGCTTGACCCCTGCATAGCAGTAGATAAAAATTTTTTTTATCATACTTTAACGAAAGCGCTTTTGTTAAAGTGTGTTCGGTAATTATGGATGCGGATTTTTGAGCTTTTGATCAAAAGTCCTATATATATATATATATATATATATATATATATATATATATATATATATATATATATATATATATATTTTTTTTGGGGGGGGTGGGTGCAGTTTTATGTGTCAAAATTTTCAAAACACAAAGAAAATTGATTTTGCCATTAGTGGGAACAAAGGGTAGATGAAAAAGAGATTATGTATGTGTCAGCATAATTATAGGATGGGTAGAGAGTTGCATATGAATTGCTGCACCATATTAGCTGATATGTAGGACATTTTAGCCAGTAAAGTTTTCTGCTAACAGTATAGAAAAGAAAATGGCATGTTCTGAGCAACTGTTTTAAATGTCATATGTTTCTTATAAGTAAACAAAGGGCAGCACACCTTTAGTCTACTCTGAGTTTAATCAACACAGAGTTGATCATTACAATGAAACTGATATTACTTAGATTCTGGACATGTAACCATGTCCCAGATGGCTGAAAATAATATGGTAAAATTCAGCTAGATGAGTGCCAAGATTTTTGATGCATGATGACCCAGACACATGGAAAAGAGCGATAGAGTCCTGACTGCTCCCCAAGTGGCTCATGCTTGTCTAGAGAAATGGGCTCTGGAGGGACCAGCTGAGGGAGAATGTTATTGAATCACTGATGCTAGCTCACCCATCCTGGGGAGGATGGCTAGGTTTGCTGTAATAAAAGTATTAAGGGCTGAGTGATTGCCATGCTGCAAGCAATGTACCACTTGGTCAGGAGACTGCATATGGATGGAAGTGTACATGCACCACCTGAAAGCAGTCATTGTGAAGATAACAAAGCTACTACAAGGTGAGGGGAGTTTATGGTACACTCCTCAGCAACAGTATGATGCTGTACTAGCATCTTCAATCCCCTCACAGACCTCAGACAAGGAGCTGCATTGAGTCCAGGAGAGGCCAAGGCAGGTCAGACAGACACAGTGAATGAGGACAGAACTGGTGGCAGTTGATACGCAGCTGCAGGGAGGAAAGGAGGTAAAATAAAAAGACGATTTATGTACGGCATAATTGGAAACCACTCAAAGTAGGATTCACTGTAAAATAACATGACCAGCACATTTAGTAATCCCTTCACTAACAACCTTGGTAGAAACAACCCTCAATACAAAGCAAATGTCTGTGGTGTTAAGGGGCTATCATATGCGGTGCATACTCCTGGACTCCAAGACAAATATTTTGGTAATGGTTGATATAGTACATAGATAGATAAAAAAGAGCATGAAGCCTGTACCTCTTTTGTACTATATTGTGTTGTACACTCATAGCTACAATGTAAAATCCACCTGTTGTGTCATTTTTAGTGTTACCAGTCATATTTCCTATACAAACCTCCCCCTCAGTATGTGCAAATACCCCAAGGTTGTCCATGATCACTACTGATATGCAGTTAGCAGTATACCAAATTACTGTGTTGTGCATCATAACTCCAACATGCACACAGTTGCTGACTGATGGTAATATTGTTTACAAATGCTGTGTAATGTGCACACTTGACCAGAACCCATCCCTTTCTATTCACATGACAGAGACTGCACAAACAACCTTATGAAGCACACACAAACACACAAACCCACATACACACACACACACACACACACACACACACACATACACACACACACACACACATACACACACACACACACACACAGACACACACACACACATAGTCATCCACCTACAGACACAGACATATATACACATATAAACAGATACATGGAGGGGTACAAACACACAGTCTGTCACACATACAGAAACTCAATCACACATATCCACCAATTACAGCCACTTTAACTGTGTACATCTCAGATTGTGATCTAATGATTCAATAAATACATAGATAATAGCCACAATCATACATTTTAGCTTATGTGTGTCAGACAAATACACTGCAAACTTTTACAACTCACTCTCCATGTACATACACAAGTACACACCATGCATGCATGCACACATACTAGAGAAGCACACAGACTTCACAAGAATTGTGAAGTCCATGTTCTTGTCTGTCTCATAGTAGCTTTCATTGGACTGCTGATCTTCCCACTAGTTCCTGCTAAAAATGAAGCAGAACCAGAGTAGAAACATGTAAGAAGATGGATAACTTTTTGGCTTCTTCTGCTTGCATTTTTCCTCTCTGGTTCTGATGTTTAAGCCCACAGTTAGCAAGAGGAAGACAAATGACAGCTGGATGAAAAATTGTCTCAAGTGTTGCAGCTTCAAGCTGTAAACCATACACTTGTTTTCTTTTTTTTTTTTTTTTTACTTTTTTTTCACGCAGATTAATTTAGAATCAGTTCAGAGTACCAAAGGTACAGTCAGTGATTAGACTGATACAAATCTATTTTCTAAGTAATCAGTTGTGATTGCCTTAAACTAAAAGCAGTGAGATTCTGCACTCCAGAAAGAGATATAATTTTCTTATAATGCCAATTTACAGAATTGTGTTGCACTTAGAAAGTAGACCCATTCATGTTTCTTTTGTGATATTAAGAAAAAAGTGGTCCTTTTTCTTTTACTCAAAATGTAAAGACTATACTCCATGTATTTAAAACATCAGCAGAAACAAAGATACCATTGCATGTATTGTTGCCTGCAGTTTCACTCTAATATTGGGGACAGTAACACAGGTTTCTATCTGTTATGGTGCATAAACTGAAGAAAAGGAAGAATGCAGGGGTACTGTCTACCTCTCCACCAGATAATGATGGAGATTTTACTTTGGTGTATAAGACCTTGAACTTAAAAATAAAAGAAATACAAGGCCATTGAGAAAATAAAGATAGTACCCTTATAGCATGAAACTTAAGCAACTTCTTGTTGCATGCTACATTACTGCTGCCCCTCAAAGATGGAAAGTGGAATAATATGACACCTCCTTTCTTCATCTCTGCCCAAAAGGGCTGCATTACTAAAAGAAAATACAAAAAATGAGATGACATTTGTAAGAAGTGACATTAAGGAATAAACGTTAAGGTCTATAATGAAAGGTCACACTGTGAATAACATGGCACATAACACCACTGATGCAGTGTTGCAACTGCACAGTATTTTCCTTGAACATGGCCTTATCACAAATTATCATGGCACATAATATTAGCAAAATAACAGCTTCTAGACATGTGGTCTGTAGCAAGTTAAATGCAGAGACTGGGCCAGGGCATCCATGGACAATGATGGCGCATAGGTCCAAAGCTTCATACTAAGCTTATGGCCAAAAGGACATAAAGAAATTCAGCCAAGATACTCCTTGGCACTGAGGGTTTATTAGGTAGGGCTGGTAAGAAGATAATTCACATAATCCAGGCATGATTTTATGGTTTCCATCCCATCCAATCATGAAGCCTAGTTTCAACAATAAACAGTATATTGATTTGATATGTAGAGGGAGCTTCTTTCAAAAGGAATGTGCTGGGTTAAGAAATTCTCAAGCTAGCAGGAGTTGTTGATGTTTGATATGGAAGTTTGACAGACTATTAAATCTATGTGGGTAGAGATAGTTAAAAAGAAGAGGGAATTTCAGTGCTCTAAAGGCTAAACAGAGATCACCCTTTAACCAGTATGATGCAGAGAAACAGAATATGGTCTTTAGTCTTTCCGGGTGGCTTAGACTATATAGTCTGGAAGTCTTCTTGGTCACAAACCTTTGTGGTCTTTCAAGTTAGTCAATGTAAATTGTAAGGTATATTTGAAAGGGGTCAATGTATGCAAGGATATGTCTAATAAGGCAGAAGGCTAGAGAGGGTAACCCCAGGATTTAATAAAATCTGTGTAGGCACAGTGTAGAGCCTACATGGAATGTATCCATGTACACGGTCAAGGTTCACCATCGGCAGCGCGCCATGCATATTAATGATGACACCCTGCCAAGGAACATGAATACTGAATCAGTGTAGAGAATGGAGTAGCAGTTACTCGTGACTGCAGATGTGTGAGGCTCCCTGTAATGCTACCTGCCACTATTGTAATGTTGTGAAGTGTGTCAACTGTCTAATAAGTATTTTGTATGATGTGTTATGTTTTTAAAATATTTTTATAATTTTTTTCATTAAATACATGTTTGTGCGGCACAGTGCAGAGTGCAGCAATGCCAAGTTGTGCTCACATATATACAGCTGACACCTGGCAGACATTAAAAATAAAAAACAGATGTAATTATCATAATTAATTTTTTTTTTGGTCATTGACCTTTGTGCTGCACAGAGCACAGCAGAGCCAAGCAGAGCTCATACATACATGGCAGACACCTGCCAGATATCTAAAAATAGAAACTGGATGTAATTATTTATTTATATGTGTGTTTAAGTGTGTTTGTGTGGCATGGTGCAGTGTTCAACAAACTAACAGGTAGCCTAGTAGTATATGTTAAGGTATACTAGTTTTTATAATATCCAACTAGCTCCATGGGTATAGTTATGGACTTTTGTGTAGTAAGTCCTGGGTTCGAGTCCATAACAGGCAGAATATGTTTGCACATGAATGTACTATTTTTCTTTAATTTCATTACAGTGTTGTGAACTTTGGCACTGCTGTGCTCTGCTAAGCACTGCTCAATCATGTTAAGCAGTGCAGAAACATGCAAATGGCTACCAATGTTTGCATGGTGATACACCTCTCTAAAAATACAGTTCTGTGAGTTTTCATGCTGCCCAGCACTGCTTAGCTGGTTTGCATGGTTCTAAGCAATGCAGCACTTTTTTGAATGCTGCTGAATGATGTGTAAGGGTGAGAAAACAGCCTTTATTAAGCCCAATAGGCGTGAATTCTGCAACATCATTGGAGTTCATTCAACTGTTGGTATGGCTGGCAGTGTTGGTGAAGGTGTGTACATTTGGGTGCAATGGTGGGGCATTCAGGAGCTCAGGGTCATGGTCAGGCTCCTTATTACAAACCATGAACCCTGGCTGATGCAGGGTGGAGTCCAGCGCTCAGAGTGCAAGGCGGAGACCTGGGACCATTTGGCCAGAGAACTCACCAGTGTTAATAGTATCCCCCACACAGGTGAGCAGTGTCATTACCATTTTAATGACCTGAAAAGAAAAAAGAGGGGAATCCTGGACACCTGGGTCCAGGAAGCTTGAGTTGGGAATGCTCCATAAGTATGTAAGTATTTCTTCCTCTGTCTAACCAATATGCAAGCTAAAGGTCTGCAAAACAGGTATGCATAATGGTGTGCTTCTCTCCCAACAGCTGCAGCTGAAAGGGCTCACAATTTCAACTCTCATGCCGGGCGCCTTGACTGATTTTGCCCTGAGTGTGGTAAGTATGGATTTAGTATGCCAACTGTAGTGCAATAAGCAAGAAAGGGTAAAGCATTTACTGCAATAAAGTATACACAAGAAAAACTATACTGCAATAAATGGGCATGTAGAACTGTAGTGCCATAAATGGGTAATTAGAGCTGTAGAGCTGTAGTGCAATAAATGAACAATAAGAACTGTATTTCAATAAACCATTAGTAATACCAATACCAATAACAGTAAGCAAAATGTTGTTCAGCAGGGTTGTGTTGTGTCAAAACCATTGCAGTAGAGCTGTATGCATTGATTGTCTATGGTAAGGTTGCTACAGTCAAGTGTGACACTGTAATAGCTGTAGCTAGCAAATATAATGGTCTGCAAACTGTATAGCTCAACCCATAGTAGTGTCCAAGGCTGTCTCCAGGCCAATATCGGTGACATAATGCTCTCTCTTCCTCAGACAGCAGGTAATAAAGGTATATGGGTGAGGTATTCCAGTCCGTGGGCAGATATTGTATGCGGACTTCATAGATATTTATTTTATTTTATTTTATTTATTTTACATTTGTTGACCTGCAGTGTCTGACTGGGCAAAAGCCCTTTTTCAGCAGAGAGCCAGGGAGAAAAGCTGCAAGTAATATAAATAAGCAAACCAATAACAGTAAAAAGTGTTCACAAGCATTGCTGATTCGAAAATACAGCTTTTTCCATACATGCAGTATGGTTGCATTCCATGCATGTGTGTTCTACTGTCACTGCAGTCTACTATAACACTGTAATAGTGCTAGAATACCAGAGGAATGTCCTCTAACTTGTATTGCTCAATTCATTGTATAGTTCCAGGTGATCTCCAGGCAAGTATCAGTCACTCAACAGTCAGCAGTGGCTTGGTAGCTCAGTCTATTAAATACTTTGTATGCAGTGCATTTTGCCACACACAGTCCTGGGTTCGAATCCAGTGGTATATAGCACTACATTTTCAGTATCAGTCACATAATGCTCACATTTTCTCTCTCACCAGGAACGCAACATATATATGGGTGAGGTGGCCCATATTATGAGTAGATAGTATGTTTAGATTTCACAGAATGTTAACATCAATACAATGAATGTGTTCATCAGCATTGTTGAGTGTTAAATGAAGCTGTGTAATCCTATTATGGCTGTATCCCTTGCATGTCTGTACTAAGTTGCTGCAGTCAATTATTACATTATTTGCAGATGTCCCCTGCAGTCACAGCTACTGGGTTCTACTCCCATACCTGCCAGCTAAGGCATGATGCCTGTCTAGTTTACTTACTGTACACAAACATGCCTCTCAAATATCACAATTTCTCATAATGTAATTAAAAATGCCTAATCCATCTGTCACATGATTAGCAGATAAATTATTATCTGGACTGCACTGTATTATCAAATCTGTTTACAGAACTCCTTGGTAGTTATATAAGTCCACATTATGTGAAACTGTTCTGTGTAGTTGTGTACCTGCATTTGCTATTGCTTGGCCCATACTGACCCATGCTGAGAGGTATGTACATGCTACATCAGTTATAGGAGAATTGTAGTCACTGTACTCAACCCTGACACTACACACCTGTAGAGTATATATTTCAGTGTATTGAGGGATATAAGGGATATAGGCTGCAATGTCAGAAATGGAATTTTTCTCTCTCTCCCCACCTTTTATCTTCATTTATTTATTACTGTTATTTATTATTATGATTTAATATTAACATAAATTGTTACACTATATTTTGGAAAAATGTGTTTCATTATTGATATGTTTTATTATGATTTATTAATTACATATTTTATTAAACTAACTGTATATTGGAACATCTGTTTGATTATTGTTATGTTTTACTATGTTGCAATATTAACATATTTGTTAAACTATCTGTTTTGTTGGCCCTATGGTCTACTTTTTACTGGCAAGCTGTTACCATACTAACTGTTATGTTACTTAATGTTGAGTTGCACATGTTATACATTGTTATATATTTGGATGAATAAATATCTTGTTCAAGTCTGTTAATAATAACATTGGTTTGGTTATTACCAACCATAAAGTATTGCTATACCTCATATCCCACAGCACGTCAAGGTAGGCCGGTTCCAGTTGATCTGCCCATCTTGCCTCAACTGGCCATGGCACCAGGTACCAGCACATCTGGGACCCTTACCACTGGTGCCCCATCTGCTGCCCAGCACTATCTGAGGCGTTGAGTAGTACTGGCCTGGGGACAGAGCCCAGCCCCTCTCTGGGAGCAGTGGCAGAGGGGTGTTACCACCCATGTGGAGCTGCCAGTTGTGGTGCTCAGGATAGTCCGCCATGGCTATGACTGCCACCTAAACCAGATTGAGGGCATGCTGACCTCCCTGGTGGGGCAGCTTCACCTTGGTGCCCAGTCTCCAGCACAGCCACCTTCAGAGCAGTGATGGAACAGTGTCAGCAGTCACATGGGTGAAGATATGTGTCACACTGCTGCCATCTGGAAGCACATGGGACTTGGATTCCACAACATCCTCCCTATCCAAGGAGTACACCCCCCTCATGTGTCACACACCACCCCTGTCTGCTGTCTTGTCTGTTTTGTCTGTTTGCAGATGCATCCTAACCTACCCAACTTACCTCCCTCACACGTACCTATGCCCTTCCCCAACATTCCACTCTCACCTTAAAAAAAACAAAACAAATGGGGACCTGTCCAAAAAAAAATGTCGTCCCATACATATGTCTCCATTTTACACGTGTGTCCACTGGGCATAAATAATTCAGTCCAATTGGTTTGACAATGCAGTTATGTTGTCCTCACTCTTCTCTCTAGGTTTGAGAATCCAAATTCATCTACAAATTCTGTCAAAGTGCACATTTGTTGCTGTACATGAAATGGATAGCTGTGGTTCTTTCCTACACCCTTCCTGCACATCCCTCCCTGCCTTTCACTATATTTTTCCCTTTGCTTTTCTCTTTTCTTTATATTTTTTAGCAAGGAGCTGTGCAACAGACTGTGTTGCGCAGCTTCGCTAATCTCAGCTAAATAGAGCTATAATAACTATATGTGTTTCTAACCTTGTAAGACACTTGTACAAATTAATCCAATAAACAGTACCTTAGTATGGAAAAATGAAACAAAGTGAATTTGAAATCATTTAAAACGTTTATTCCACTAAAACATGTACTGTACACATTCCATACTCATAAATGCATTTACTCAATCAGCGTTTTCGTCTCATCAACAAAGACTTCATCAGATGACAAATAATTTCCTGTTTACCTTTTTAAAATATTTCAAATTCACTTGGTTTCGTTTTTCCACACTAAGGTACTGTTTATTGGATTTTTGGTTATTTTCGAGTACCTTGCTAGTTTTTATTTGCTTTATTGGTACATGTGTACAAATTAAGCACCTCTGCCATGTTTCAAACCTGAGCCCATCACACCTACAGCACACTGCATTAACCCGCCACACCATGCAGCTCTTAATTAAAACATCTGGTTTAAACAAAGCATAGTAATTGCCAATTAGAGTCAGGTGTGTTTCAGCATAGCTGCTCACTGTGCTGCACTGCACAAACTGGAATAAAAAGTAATAGAATAAATGGGAGTGTACCTTGGACTCTGGTGCAATATTACACCACTAGACAGTCAAGCCAAAGATATGATAATGGATGTAATTGAGGCCTGTGATAGCAGGTAAACGTGCCTTTTTATCAGCAACATGTAGAAAGTCACCTGCTAAGGCATTCATGGCAAAATACATATTTAGCTGGGACTCTGGTGCAGAAATACATCCATATAAAGCCAGGCACATACTGAAGGATGTAGTAAATGTATATCACAGCCTGTATGTGCGCACATATATCTTGCAGTCACTCAGTAGCTCAGTCTATTAAATGCCTTGCATACAGTACATTGTGCCACACACAGTACTGGCTTCAAATCCTGTATTGTGTTGCATTTCAATTACATTATTTTGAGAACAGCAATCAATGAATGACTCATGCACTCATTATCCACACAAAGCATTGCAAAGTAAACTGCTTTTCACTGTTGGAAATCACAGGCCTGCAGGTAGGGACACACATCACATATCCATATATCATATAATTGCATCTGGAGCATTTCTCCCCAGGCCTCCGCTGAAAATTGGCTCGTTCCAAGTCAGACTTTCCTGGTTAACAAATGTAAAATAAAAATAAATAAAAAATAATATGTCGCCTACTACTCTGTTATTGACACAGTTGCCTAACATACGTACCTTAAGCACATGCTGTCATTGGAGTGTTAGTGGTACTCTCACCCTGGCTCTTCCTCTACAACAAGACTGACGCAGCTGACATGCATACACCTACAGCGTGTTGTCCTCCAAAGTGTTCACACTCACTACCTATGTCTATTACCTGCAGCAGCTGCAATCTGTGGTACACACAGCTGTATGTAGATTTTCTGCTACAAACCTACCCTCTGCAATGATGTAGTCTCCTCACCCCAGTAATGTCCATCTCAACAGCTAAGAAAGGGGCCCTGCTCTACATGAAGGTCTTATATATTGCACAGTGGTTGCATGCCATTGGCCAATGATACTGAAACTCAGCTGTTTTGGCTGCAATTAGCATATCAGAGTCACAGATTGGTTTAGAGGCAATTACCTGCTAATGAACAGCATATTAAAATGGAAGCAGCTGGTTATGGGCAAACATTCTATATAAGACTTCTCTCACACAGAGCACACCTTTGTGAAACAGTAGTAGTAGCACATTTCAACAGAGAATTACTGCACTGCACCAGGTATGTAACTGTTTTTTTTGTGTGTAAGAAGTTGCAGATGGGAGGATAGTGGTATGGGGATTAGGGAGTACAGCAGTAAACCTGTATTAGACCTGTGGTAATGACATGTCATTGATGCCCTGCTGACTTACAGATACAGGGACATACAATATATCAGGGTTGCATTGTCTTTTGTCATTGTGGCACACTGGTGTTGTTGGACATCCCAATATAGTGGTCGTAATAGCACACTGCTATTTGTCTAGCACTGGTCTTATCACATATTATTGGGTGACTGGCCTTAGGGGCACACAACAGTGGACTGGACTGTTGTGTGTATGACCATACAGCAGAATCTCTCATGGCGCAGAGGGAACTACCTCAGTAATGATACTATCTCAGTTGTATCCACACAAGTAGTGCGTTGTCACACTGTGGGGTATGACATGTGTGAGCAAGCAGGGGATAGTGCCGGCCATTTTGTTCTTGCTGTATCTGTAAATACTGGACATCTATGTATTAGATCCTGTAATGTGTTTCCCTTTTGGTATGTTTCAGGACTAATGTATCGCAGAAGACACACCCCCTTCTCAGATGCAGAGAATGAACTTATACTTCAAGGACTACAGCAGCATCATCACATACTTCTATTAAGGAGGAGGCATAACAGGAAACAGTGTGCTGCACTGTGGGTATACCTTGTCCAGGATGTGAGTGAGACTGGCCATTAGGACAGGACAAATGAGCAGGTTTGACATTGCACTATGGACATGATGAATGCTGCACTATGAAGGGCATCTGATGTAGCCAGGGATTGGTCTGTCAATGGTGGAGGGCCTGCAATGGAACAACCAGTCATAGCCACTGAGGACTTCCTGGTAAACCTAGGGACACACGATAACTCCCAGACATCCATCACACCATACATCATGGAAGTGGGTGCCACAGTGTCCACAGCAGAGAAGTGTACAGGTAAGCTTACTGTGATCACCACTGTAATACTGTAGTAGTCATTCTGTCATATACATACCTTTACCTGGGTGTCAGATTTATTTGCTGTGGGGGGTAGCTCAGTTGTACACTCATACTCAGAATGTCAGAAATACATCAAGTAACACAGTAGCTACTATGCATTTGAAATATACACAGGTATTACCTTGTTGTGCTACAGCATGCGCTGGTACTGAAATTTCCTCACCCTCACATTTTTATAGGTCCGTCAAAAATTGTCCAAGGCCATGGTTCTGTTTCTGGTAAGCTTGATACTGTTTTGTTATGGAACATGCATATGCGATTAAGGGTGTGGGCTAAAATAATACCCTATGTACAGGTAATGATGTGTATAACCAGAGTAGAATGTTTGTGTGTTCCAGTCTGGAACAGTTACCTAAGTTTCCTAGAGTAGGTAATCACAGTAGGGTAGTTGAATGGGTGGAAACACTTATGCAGTTATAGTTCAGAGTGAATAGGCCTCCTGGTATACATGCAGCAATTAATCCGACATGTCTTGTACATACTGAAAGGTCGAATGTACATACCTTAGACACTGAAACTTGTATTTGTATATATTTGTTAAGATAGGTATACTGGGTTTTATGTGCTGTGTTATCAGGTATAGTGTCATATTGCATACCTAAAAGGTACATTGTACTGGCCAAATGTCACATGATTTACCTGACATGCTTGTTATAAATGCCTTCAGTCAAATGTGTTTGTTGTTGCGAGGAAGTCTGTTGTGCATGAAAGTGGAGATAAGAGGATGTGAGAGTGGCAATGCAGTTGTGGATCCTCATTATTATGACTCTCTGTGGATTTTCCATACATAATACTGCAGGTAGTAATGTACTGCATTTGTCTTGGTTTCCACAGGTGACTGGGGAGTTTGAGGTCTCTCCCCTATGCCACCTGATGGCAGTGTCTCTATGGACTCTGATGATGATGGTGGCCATAGTGAAGTACAGGTGGGGTTGTCAGGGGATGTAGCTGTCCCAGAGGTTGACATCCCGCTTCTGCCCCCATTTTCACCCCATACAGGCAGTATGCCCAGACACACCCGGTCCCCACAGGCCTCATATATGGGACAGTCAGAGGGTAGAGGCATTGAACAGGCCAGTGTGGCAACTATGGCATCAATTAGTGTAGACACTGGCCATAGCCAGAAAGCTGGTGAGGTCCCACACAGGCAGACTGACAGGGGTGTTCATAGGAGGACTGCTGAGCATCCACCACCTGTTGCAGGTGTCACATCACAGTCCACTTGGCACATGTTTTGGGCCATCATGGAGGCACAGGCACACTCTGAACAGAACACCAGATGTATGCTTAGGGTTATGGATGCAGCACACTCTGACATCTGTGACTGTCTCCACTGCATTGGGGACACCTTGGAGCAGTTCACTGATGCATTGCACAGATGGTGGACTGAGACAGGGTCTGTCTTCAGTAGCACATTGTCTGTGCTAGAATATGTGGTTAGAGTTGGGTGTTGGCTCCATGGACATAGGTCAGCAGCACCATCTGCTGAGAGTCCATGTAGTCATGCACAGTTACGCTCCTGTAGTGGCAGTACAGCCAGCACTACAGAGGGGAGTGTGCTGTCCACACCATGATGTGCCAGGCCATGAGCACATGGTCCTAGGTGGCCCTGTGGGAGACTCATCGATTAGTACTAGGCTAATTGCTTTTGTGGGCCATTTTAAGCCTAGCCAATTACCCCATGTGAGAATCAAACCCTGCACCTTTGCTTTATAAGACAAATACCTTAACCATTATGCCAACCTCTCACCCCAACCACGAATGTGTTCGTTGTTGCGAGGAAGTCTGTTGTGCATGAAATGTACTAGTGCATGTGCATGTATACTGTATGCTGGCATGTGTCATGCGTATGCAACATACTTTTGTGGAGCGTATGTTGTATGATGTTGTACTGGAAGTATTGTTACACAATGACAGGTAATTTGCAGACCTGTGAATATTTCTGTTGCAGGAGTCTAAGGGGATAACCTATGGACACATGGCAGCAGTGAAGTGGCACAGCATGGCATGGCAGCACAGCAGAGATATGACTTCAGCAAGGTACAGCAGTATATGAGCATGGCTCCATAGTTTCACATCTGTATGACAGCTTACCAAGGACAATGGCAGTGGTCTGCATACTCATGCATTTATAATTTGTGATAAGGTGTGCTGCAGGGTAAGGTGTGACCTTGCTGGTGTGCATATGCTGCCTATCTGTAGGGAGCATAATAGATGGATGACTTACTGTAAGTACATTCACCTACTGTGTGATGTTAGTACTACATGCTTGTGTGAAACATTTGTCTAGCAGACATAAACACACCTTTGAAACAGACCCTGCCTAATGGTACACAGAGCACCTCAGTGCATGCTATCTGTTTGATTGTCTAGGCAGTCATCATCTCAACACACAGTGTCTGCCTGAATCCCTCTTGAACTGGGGCAATATGTGCTAGTCCTTTACTGAGGGGTATACAGATGTCTCTGATTGTGAGGGCTGTATGGCCATTATGCTAGTTAAGTTCACAAGTGCAATGGCACCATAACATGATGTATACTGCTGTAACAGTCTCACACACAAACATGGCTACATTGGGGATAGCACCACTTCCACTCACTGTATACAAGACATGCCAAGCTACACACATACTGCAAGTTGGCTGTATTTTGATTAGAACACTTACCTATGTACTGGTACACACTACAGATCACAGTACCCAATGCACACAGCACAACTCATGTCTGCTAGTGCTATCAGTTTAGAACATATAATGCTTGTTAATATAAGCAAGCCTTGTTGTGGTCAGTCATTTGGGGGGGCACATCACCCGCTACAAATCAAATGATGCAAAACCCTAGCTATGTCAACTTCACATAGGTTATCATATGTATGCTATATGGATATACACAAGCACCATGTTGGGCAAAGTGGGATTAGAACCCATACCTATCTAGTATTACACACTACAGATCACAGTATTTATCGCATGCACCACAACTTAAGTCTTGGTACTACACTGTCAGCTGGTAGTCTTAAGGTAGCTGACATCAGCAGACCTTGTAGAATAGGGCAGTGTGGAAGCTAGCAGCATGTTACAAGCCCAAAAAGTGCATAACCATTGCAGGCAGATAACCCATGAGGGCATGTCTGTTGTTTTACAGGGGTATATATATATATATATATATATATATATATATATATATATATATATATATATATATATATATACACACACACACACACACACACACACACACACACACACACACACACACACATACACACAGACACACACACACACACACACACACACACACACACACACATCAAGTTGGCTGCAGTGAGATTAGATCCCCTACCTATCTAGGCTTATACACAATAAATCACAGTACTTATCACATGTACCACAGGTTACGCCTGTTGCATATGTGATTGCAGGCACAGTACTTGTGCATTACACAAACTAGGCTTGTGTTGAACAACATCTGTGGCCTGCAGAGTGATATTGGTTCATACAGTTATCTGCATTTAGTATCCTAGCAGTGAGATAACTGATGTTATCCTAGCTATGTGTGTACACTTTCCAATATGGCCATATCTGGCTGCTTGAAGTTAGATAGGCAACACTGTGGGCATGGATAATGTGCCCTGTCCATACCTGCATTGACACCATTATACATTACACCACCTGCTCACCTGTGTCTGTCTACGTGGTGACATCCAGCAGGCATAGGGGTCTGTAGGTAAGTGGATTATGTACTGTTGCACCCTTAGTTTGGATCCTTTGAACAACATTCTGGCTGTGTGATAGTGCAGATTACTCACCATTATTAGGTATGTCGGACAATGCAGACATCCACACACATATTTCTGTATAAAACAGGGTTGTATATATAAAAGTAGCTGTGTGTGTGTGTGTGTGTGTGTGTGTGTGTGTGTGTGTGTGTGTGTGTGTGTGTGTGTGTGTGTGTGTGTATGTGTGTGCATGTGTGTGTATGATATGTATATGTGTTCTGTATATATATATATATATATATATATATATATATATATATATATATATATGTGTGTGGGGGTCTATGTATCATTTTAATATGTATATTTGATTACTATTTAATATTTGTATGTTCTCACTTTATCTTTACTTATGTTTGCTGGGGCTTTTTCCCATGGGTGTCCACTGAAAATGGGTTGTTTGCAGTCTCAGTTGGACTAACCCGGTTAACAAATGTGAAATAAATAAATAATAAATAATTATAGTTATGTATATTTATTTATACTACATAGTGAGAGATATACTATGCATGTGAGAGAGAGATACTGACAGATGGATGGATATTCATATATGTCTGTATATATAGACATTTATACATAATAGGTCATGTCAATGAAGGGCCAAAAGAATTACGCTCATTTTTGCTAAGTGTATGGGCATGCCCAGTGGGACTGTCAGTACCTATAATGTGACTCCAGGCCACACCAACCTGTATTCCTATCCAGGATTTTGTATGTTACAGACATTAATATCCGCCCCTATTTCTGCAGTACTTCACTTCACTCAAAATGTCCACAGCATTCCCCAGCTGTCTGCTGTACTAAATATTTGACTGGGGTTGGTAATGTCACACCACCAGCAGTCTGACATTCTGCATACTTTTCACCTATCCTGATTTTTACAGAATGTCCAGAGTTTTGCCTCATATGTTTGGTCTGTTCCTCACACATTTGTGGTTTTCTGGTGCTTTATTAAATGTTGACATCAATACACTCTACTTACTACAGACAAACAATTGTGTGTCAGACTTTATATCCATCGGAGTAAATGTACTACTACAACACCTTTATTTCCAGCAAGGTTTATGTGACCAATATTTAAACTTTGTCCGTATGTTTCTGCCTTTGTCCCCCCAATCTTTCTGGCTTTGTCCAGATTTCTTGCACTGAGAGTTTGGGACATATGACATTCTGAGAAAACACCAACATAGTATTGCCTCATATGCAAAAGTGAATAATTCCATATTAGAACCCTCAATTCCATCACCCATGCTAGCTTCCCTAGTCTACTGAGCCACGCAATTCGCTAGACAGAGAGGGGGTCATCCATCACACAATCAAAAGCATACATATGTACATTGTTATCCTGCATGAAGAGAGACATACAATGTGTGAGCGCTAGCTATGTTACAGCCCTGAGATTGCTTGGTCCACTACTATACCATAGCTGATTTTCTGTTAAAGCAGTTATATGGGTACACCACTGCACTGGGGTGGGGGAACAACAGCACATAATCAGCTTGGGTAGACAGTAATCCAAATATCACTGTTTAACATCTTCCTTGCCTGATGTCGTGAATTTTCCAACCATGAGACATATTGAATAATTAAGGAACACATACTATTGGACTGAGTATCAGTTTTTCCATGTGAATGTTAACTCTGACCAAATAGCCCACTATATTTTCTTGCATAACAGCAGTAGCTTCATACATATGATACCTTATTATAGTAATCCTTACAATTAGTGTGTAGGTTAGAGACTTATTTATTTATTTATTTGTTTGTTTGTTTGTTTATTTGCAGTTTGTTTTCCAGGATAGTCCATTGGGCTACAAGGAGCCCATTTTCAATGGGGTCCTGGGGAGAAAAGCTCCAGAGAAATACAAACACATAGTACAAAAATAACACAGATCCATAATATAGATTTAAATTAAATGTTAAATACATATTTTGTATAGTACAAACAGATGTTACATAATGCAGAAATAAAAAATAATTTTCATTAGGAAAATTACATCAGGTTAATTCAGTAAGGAGTGTTTTTTTTTCCTTTTTTTAGGGAATTACAATGAGGTAATTTTTTAGTCATTGGTTGAATATGTCCCAAGGGATGTAAAATTTTAGGAGGTAGTGACAGGCAACAAAGTTTGGAAAGTTAGGAAGAAAGTGTGGTAGAATTAGGCTGGATGAGAGCAAGAGCATTTCCATTGTGAAGTAAGGTGCGAGTGCAGTGAGGTTTTAAACAAGGAGAAACTGCTGATGGTGCAGATGGGAGAAGGGAGAGTGTTCCAAAGGCATGCAAGAGAGAGAAGGACATCAATTGATTCCCAGCAGGATGTGTTGGTTTATGCAATTTAATTAGGTTTTGGGAATTGGATCTTAGGAGTCTATCTGGTTTATGCATTTCAAAGGTATTTGCTAGGGAGGGGCAGAGAGACGGGTTATGAATCAACTTGTGTGCTTGGATGAGCTGGGTATATGTGAGGAAGTTTGGTAATTCTAGCCAACTTAGTTGGTGAAGGGAAGTACACTGGTGAGAAGAGGCTCTATGACCTGCAGCAAATTTGGATATTTTGTTATAACAAGATGAGAGTTTTGTTTTGAGGGAAGATTGTAGGCTAGTTAGGATAGATGCACCATATAAAAGGGATGGGATGAGGTATGTATTAGCTAATGTAATCCTGGTGGTGGGAGAATAAAGCAACTGTGGCTGTAAAGCATACCTAATTTTTCATGTTTTTTTTAATATTTGCTTGTAGATGGTTATCAAATTTTAGTTGATTGACAGTGATAATTCCTAGTAATTTTGTGTCAGAGACTAGTTCTAAGGGGGTATTATTATTGCTGGTAATTATGAAGGCTTGTTTCTCTAGGGTAGAGGTTTTGGATGCATTGAATAACATAAGTTTTGTTTTGGTAGCATTAAGGGCTAGATGGTTGTTGAGCATCCACTGTTCAGTGGAAGAGAAGGCAGCTTGTGTTAGATTGTTAAGAGTTGTTATGGAAGGGGAGTAACAGATTTAGTAGAATCATCGGCAGACTTACCTTGCAAATGCAGTTGACAGATCTTTAGTTCAGGACTGACTCTGTGTGAGGCAAGCGGTATACAGCCAATACATGGATACATACAGGTTTTGTGGGTCGCCTGGCATAAGCTATTTTATTATATGTATGTGAGTAAAAGTAAAGTGTCAGTCCATGGAGCCCTAGGTTGTCAGTGTCTGTGCTATCCGTTGTCTCTTAACCATTGCCAGGGTGTACTTGGCCTGCCTACGTCTGCCTAAAGGGACATCATCAGGGGTCTTCTCCTCCGAGACCTCCTGTGAGTGTGGCTGTGGTGACCTAGGCACTGGTGGGGGGCTGTGTATCCCTTCCCTATGCTGATCCTGCCGCAGCTGCTTCTGCAGGATCATGTTGTGTAGCATGGCACATACTGTGAACATATGTGCACATGTGGCTGGAGAGTACTGCAGGGCTCCACCAGATATATCAAGGCACCAGAACCGTGACTTCAGCAACCCAAACACACACTCTATGATGTTACTTTTTCTGCATGTGCCTCATTATGGCATTCTTCTGTGGGTGTGCGTGCATTTCTGATGGGTGTCATCATCCACGGTTCTAGTGCGTAGCCATCATCTCCTACAAATAGCCATGTGAGATGTGCCCGCTAGCAAACATTTGGTATAGCTGTGATGTGTGTCAAATATGGGAGTCGTGATAGCTGCCAGGGCTGCCAGCACAAACATTCATGATAATACACGACCTGGCAGTTGATGGAGTGGTATCCCTTATGGTTGACATAGATTCTACCCTTCTCAGTGGGTGGTGCCTTGATGTGTACATGAGTGCAATCTATGGCACCCAGTACCTCAGGGTAGTGCACTACATGGTAGAAGAGTTACCTATTGCTGGTCCTTGCCTCAGGGGTGAGGGGAAAAGAATTGTGCTCACTGGCATGTGGTAGCATGGCATCCAGGAACTGATGGAGTACCCTGGATGCTGATGCCTGTGAGACCCCCATCATGTCCCCAGGTGTTCTTTGGAAGGTATATGTGGGTATTATCCTAAGGGCTACACATACCATTGCTTCCACTGTGATGTGTTCCCCTCTGTTGGCTCTGGGCCTAAGTTGAGGGTGGCAGAGCTCATTGAGTTCTTGTAGTATGTCCCTGCCTGTCCACCCTGTAATGCCCTACAATCTCCAGCTCATGTAGCTCCTGGAAGGTTACCCTGGCCCTGAACACTCTCCTCTGTCTCTGCCTAGGTCTATTGTCAGCAGCAGCAGCATTGACATCAGCATCTAACACACACAAATGTAGCAGACCTACAGCAGCCCCTAACATTCTTTCTGTTAAAATTCCCAAGTCTGTACTCCAATGATGCAGAGTATGGGGGAAAAGCAGATCATAGGGTATATGCATACTTTATAGTGCTCTGCTGTAAGTGCTGCATGTGTGATTGGCTACCTATGATTCAGTGCACCTGCCTAATATAGCATTGACATCATTTAATGGCCCTTGTTGAAGTTAAGCAAGGATCAACTCTAATTAATGCATCATTGGCCTTTTAGACACTCTGAGCACTGCAGCGTACTGCTCAAATGCACGCCCCATAAGTAAACACTGCTTAGTAGTTAGTGCACATGCACCCCAAACTGCCACACTCAGCACAACAGCACACCACGCAAACATGTGCCCCATAGGTAAACAAAGCTTAGAAGGCATTGCACACGCACACACACACACACACACACACACACACACACACACACACACACACACACACACACACACACACACTCATACACCCCAGACTTCCACGCTCAAAACTGGTGGCGTGCCATGCAAACAGGTGCAGCTAAGATCCAATCAGCTTAGAAGTTATCTCTTGATGTTAGCTACCTCCTCTGTGACACCAACATAGTTTCTCTGCCTACATGGAGGGGATATGCGGACACGGTTACCCCATTATGCTAGTCAGTATCTCCACCTCATTTGCATAGGGATCTGTGCTCACAACCTGGATACTACATGCTTCCAAGTTCTTCCACGTTAGCAACAGCACCAGTACACCATTGTAGATACTACACACAGGGTCCTTTAATACATTTCTGTCTCATGATATTAATATTTGATTTTTCCAGTTTTTTTTTTTTTTTTAATAAGGCATGTTTGTGCACTGCAGCACACTGCTTGAACATGCTAAGATTATTAAAAAATATATTTTAATATATTTACTGCACCATTTGGAACACGAATAGGATAGTTTTGCTCATATGTGTATGTGATATGCCATTTCTGTCTGTCTACCAACATTTTCACAGCTCCTTTTGTCTGTGTACAGTCCTGTATATAGAATTTTTTTGTGTACACTACGGACACTGACATGGGGTCTGCAGGGCTGCCTATCTGCTTGCTTGATCACTCTACCTGCCTCATTTACATGCTATTCACCTGCTTATGAGGTGATTTGCATGCCACGGAAGTTTCTGGTGCGCACCACTCAGCAGCACTTAATGAATCTAAAGATGTTTGCGCCTGTGTTGGCAGTGGGGCACGATGCCTACACAGTAAAAAAAAAAGTATAGGCTTTATCAAACTGCCCCCTAAGACTGCATGAAAATAAGGAGAGTTAAAAATCAGCTGAGCGAGGTACAAGGACTTCTTAACTACGACTGAGATATAATAGTCTAAAAGATAAGATATCACATTATGGAAGGCATTTTAGGTGAAAAAAACCACCAAAAACATTTTTGGTGATCTTACAGGTTTCACTTTTCCTAGTGTTGTGTGATATAAGTTGGGGAATTGGGATCTTCTCACACTTGGAGTTGCAGCGGGAGCTTGTCTCCACTGTAAAAAAAAAAAAAAAAAAGAAGCATTTAGTGAAATTTATCAAAAGTAGTTTTTGGAGATTTTTCTTGTACATTAACAGTATTCAATGTAAATAGCTTTGATGACTTTAATAGGAACCCATCTAAAAAATGGGTGGTATCAACTTAGTTGACCATGTCCCAAGTAAGAGTCACCTCTTTTGAGATGGTTACCAGCAGTGTTGCAAAAGCAGGGTGCAAGTCTTACTCAAAGGTAACTGTACTGTATTTTTGGCAAATAAGTTGAGTCTCCTACTGACATTCCATGAGTTGTTCTGATACAAACCCTGCTGAATACTGTAGTTTCTGAGGGAGATTTAACATTTGCACATAGCTTGCAATTGTATGTAAACCCAGTTAGCCTTGGTCACTTGACATCTGCTTTCATTTCTGAGAAGTAGATGATAAACAACAAGAAATCCAAGACAGAATGCTTTGGAAACCTACTTGCGACAGCCCATGGGCTACAGGAGGTATCTTCCACTTTAACACCTGTGGTTACAGTCACAGAGTAAGTTGAACATTCAGTAGACTTCCTGTGGGTCTGTTATACTAAATAAATTTATTTATGATGTCTGCATGTGTAATCATGTCAGAGGCCTTGGAAATGTCAAAATAAAGCAGCATGCACTGTCATGCCCAAAGCCAGAGCTTCAGTGACCCTTTCAAAGAAATTGACTACATTTAATAGGCATCGCCTATCATTTGCAAATTCTGTTGGCTTTAATCCAGGGTTTATTGGTCACCTATACTGTTATTTATCAGCCCAGCTCTTATGCAGTCCATATTTTGGTATATGATATGTGTGGCGCTGAATAGTTTATAGTTTCTGGAATCTGATTTGGGGAGTACCATTGTAAATGGTACAGCACTAACCACGCTCCACACTTCAAGGACATAACTGAGGAGAGACTTAAACTGAAGAGATTTAAGAGGCTAAGTGATGCTTGACACTTAGTAGACAGTTATAAAATAATTAGGTCCCACGGTGCTAGTATTTCAGATTTTGGGTAGTTTGGAGATAATCTAGTTCAAGGATGTTTGGGAAGGGATGGGATGTTTAGTAGTAAGGAGAACATTTGGCTGTTCTGTGGAGTATGAAATTAGCACCAAATTTGTCTGTGAAGATATTAGCAATAACTTTGGGATCACCTCACTGCAGATAAGTTCAGCTTAGCAGTATCAATATTTCTATGTTTTCTAATGTAACTGAAGAAGTCATTTGTATTATCTTTAGAGTTTGTAGTCACTCTAACTTCATTTCTGGTCTCCCACTCCTTGGTGGTATGCTTGAGGATTTTACTTATTAATTTTAAGTCCATTTTATATTGAGAGAGTGGATATGTGTTACAGGTAGCTGTAAGTTCCTTCTGTTTGCTGTAAAGCTTGTTCCACTACATGGTCTTATGTCTGAACTTACAGTTATTCTTATGTCAAATGGCAGCATACTCTTAATGCATCTGCCCATGAGGGAATAGAGTTCGAAGCAGTATGCAATAGCATCACATCCTGATGTTATCTGGAGAACTGCACCATTTATAGCTGTGACAAAGGTCTGTAAAGAATAAGAGGACTGCATGGAGTAATCATAACATATTACAGGTCTTTTGGGTTTCAAAGTGTGTCTTAAGGGGAAAAAGCTTATTCTAAGTGATCAGATTTTTACTAAAGGGCGTAATCACATTAGGGGTGGAATAGGAAGGGGAGAAGATGGTAATGACAAGACCAAAATGATTAACATCCTTAGTGGGGAGGGAGCAATATAATCAACATGATTAGTTTAATAAAATGGAGAAATCTTTGAACATACCTGTTGCTAACAGCATAGTTATGCCTTTTTGTAGTGGAGCAGTTAATGTCTCCTATGATTACTGCATTTCTTTTGATGGAAAGACATTCAGTCTGTCATACACAACCAGTCTGCTCAAAGAGGATATAAAGTAGGACTTACAGTTCTCAGTGAAGTTTCAGTATGATATCCAGCAGTACTTGTCATAAAACGATATGTTCCTTAACAAATATGGACACACCCCACAGCTACCTGTGGACCTGCATGAATGGTATATGCTAATTCATGGCAAGTTGGGATATTTATCTTTGCAGTGGAACCATCCTTGTGTAAGTACACAAATATGTATGTCTTTAAGGTACAGGAAGACCTCATCTTAGACTAATGGAGGCTCATCAGATATATGCAAATAACACCTTACGGACATTGGGTCTATATTATGTGATCGAAGAATCTCTTCTTTAAACACATAATAATCGACACATATACAGCTAATGGTGTAAACCACAACTGGCCACATCCTCAAATTTTTTCCTCGGGGAAAAAATTCACATGGCCATAAAATAAAAAAACTTTAAAATGCTAATTAAGTGAGGGGCTTTGCCCGCCACACCCCCTCCTAACTAAATATACCAACTCTGAGATCACTCTGCATTGAAGAAAAGGGCAATTCCCGATAACAGCCAACTGAATTTTTTCCCCAAGGAAAAAATTTGAGGATGTGGCCATTCGCGGTTTACAGCGTTCACTGTATATGTGTCAATTATTATGTGTTCGAAGAAGAGATTCTTCAATCACATGATATAGACCCAAGGACATCAAGTATTTCAGTGACATAGTTTCTGAATGCCCATTACTCTGTAATTCTTTATGGGTTTGCTCAGACTACTGAAGCCATGCCCCACTTGCTTGATGTAGACATGCATATATCCCTAAATACTTCCTCTCAGGTGTTTGGTAGTGCCCTGTATAGATGCAGACACCTTGAGTTGACACTTTTCCTGTAAAGGGGCAACCAGTTTCCCCAGGGTTGTAAACCAGGTACTCCTGACATTACTTTATATTCTCACTCCAATCGTCTAATCAATAAAAAAGGGTCTGTTGCCATGGATACGAACTTTTCTACTATCTCCTTCACCAGCTTGGTGGGTATGTGCATCCTGAATCAATGTAGAACTTGCATCATGTTTACTGACAACCAGTTAATACTCAAACAAACTGATATGATATGTGAAAAATGTATTTACAAAATGTTGTTGGTGGCAAAGCTCTCCCATAATAGCACTCTTAATGTCAATCAGCTTGTTAGTAGTACACAAGCTGCACCCATCACACACAGTTCAGAGCAGACACATAGACCCACATATGCTGACGCACTTAAATGTAATCTTCCTAAACCCCCAAAGACCTCCTAGATGAAGCATACATAACAAATACACTCAGCAGCCCCAAATGCACTCTTTCAAATCAATACCTACATTAACACATAGAGGCATATCTCATGGAGCCTCTACTTCTAAGCCTATAATGCAAGCCACCACACAATCCAGCATTCTAGATACTGGAGATTCCATTTTGAGACACACTGATGTCCTTTCACCAGGCTAAGTAAGGAGAAAGTCATGGCCAGGTGCTTATCAGGGGTCAGGATCCACCACATTATGCACTCATTCATGTCACTGGACCACAAGTGCCAGTATGACTCATAGTCCATATGGGTGTAAAATAACTGAGATGTACTTCCCTAGACTATATGAAGAGAAACATCATGGAGCTCTTGGAATATGTGTCCCAGGCCAGTATGAGCCTAGCATTGAGCAACATTTTACCTTCTCCAAGGATGATGCTACAGTACAAACTGAGGACGGCTGACTTTAATAATTGGCTTAGTTTCTGGTATCATTCTAAGGGAGTGCAATCTTTGTCAGCATGGAAGGAGATGGTCAACAGACCATGCTGCTTTGCCAGGCATGGTCTGCACCTCCCCCTCTAGGCTTTCGTATATTAACTAAAACATTATACTCCCCCATACCGTCTTTTTTATGCAATGCCAAACTGAAAGTATTTCGGACATAGCAAATCACAACACCAACAGGCTATGTAATAGGAAGAAGAAAATCATGGCAAAAATTAGGAGGTGCAGCACCCAGCAGAATAAAAACACTCTCATCAAACTATTATAAACTCAGAGGACAAATAAAGTCTACCAAGTACCAAATATGAGGTAAATGTGGCCTTGCAGACCATGGAAAACCACAAGACATTTTTTAGTTATGTCTGCAACCTCAAAGACAATACACAATTGTGTGCAGAGCTCATTGTTAATGGAGCCACCTATACTGAGCAAGAAGATATAGCAAACCTACTGGCTAACAAATTCAGCTCCTACTTTATCTGTCTCCCCCCAGAACTTCTCTCATGAAATACCATCAAATATAACTCCCACTAGTATCACTAGGGAACATGTTCTTAATAATCTCTCTAAGGCCAAGAATACTGCATCATTGGGCCCAGACATTATCCTAGGATGCCTCCTTAATAGCACAAAACATGACCTATCAGGCCTTCTGGAATTGCTATTTAACTGTAGCTTCCAAAAAGGCTTTCTGCCTCATGAATGGAGAACAGCAACAGTTGTCCCTCTGCAGAAAGGTGGGCCATCTACAGACCCTGAAAACTACAGACCCATAAGTCTCACTAGTCTCATATGCAAACCCATGGAAAGAAATATCATGGCAATTGTCAATAATGACAACGGAAACCTCCAGACACTGGACCCAACACAGTTTGGTTTCATCAAGGGTAGGTCATGCCCACTCATCCTGGTGGACTTATTTGAGAAGGTCACCAAAACAATGAATGAAAGCAAAATGGTTTACAGTGAATACCTTGATTTGGCCAAGGCATTTGACACAATACCCCACTCAGGCATTGTTGACAAACAAGAGATTAGGTATAAACCCTTATGTTACCTGGTGGATAGCCAGCTGGCTCACAGACAAGACTCAGGAAATTAGAATTAAGGAGTCCACTTCTACAAAGAGGGCAGTCACAAGCAGTGTCCCTCAGGGATTGGTCCTGGGCCCACTCCTTTTTTGGCATTTACTTCTCTGAAATGAAGGACAATGTCAATGACCTCTGGCTGACTAAATTTGAAGATGATTGCAAATTAGGAGCAGTCATTGAATCCCCCAATGACACAAATGTTCTCCATGAAGGGTGACACAGACAAATAACTGGTGTCAGAGCCATGGACTAAAACTAAATGTTAAGGAATGCATAATAGTATCTTTTGAGAAGTCATAGGTTCATAAGACTAGCATCTCTAGAGCTTTTATAAGCCTAGCCATGTTAATCCTGAGTTGCTCCAATTATTCTTGGTTAGATGGATGTACTTTACAGATTAACACTGACTATCCCTGGTAGCTATTGTATTGACAACACACCCCTAAGAGCTGACCCAGCAGTCAGTGACTAGCGAATACACATAGACAGTAATCTAGTCTTTGACCATCATGTGTCTACAGTATTAAATAAATTATTCTGTGTTGTGTAGCTTATAAACAAAGGCATGGCATCAGGTCCAAGGAAGTCATTGTTTCACACTGTTCAGCATTCGTCAGACCTATCATTGAATAAAATACTTTATTTGGTATGCACCTATCCAGCATTATCCAACAAATGAAATGTCCACAGAGTTCCCTTGCTAAAAGAATACAGGGAGTAAGCAGCATGTCCTGTGCAGATTGCCTCAAGGCCCTACTCCTGTATTTTCTCTTCTACAGACTGTTGAGGGGAGATCTATGCCTGGCATACAAGGTATTGTCAAACCCCATGTTGATGGACCTTCTGCATATCCAAAAAACAAACTGCACCAGAATTACCCATTCAAAAGACATAATCTTTGCTGTGATATAAATAGGACCTGCTGTGGAAACAGGTATGTATCCCAGATACAACCCCTTCCCTGGGACAGACTCCGCATCCATGTGAAGCAGAGTTCCCCTTTAACCCAATTCAAGTGTGACTTGGACAATTAGATGGGGAACAAGAAACTCATCCTTGGTTTGGCACCTATGTCTCTATTGGATGCAGGCTGCCATCAAATGGTTCATCATCCAGGCCCCTACTTACACTTAGCAAGGGTACAAAAACTTGTCAAAGATAGGGATGCATGGCTAGGCTTAAAATGCCCCTTGTGCTTATTAGCCTAGTAAGCACCTATAAACCTATGAACCTTTTTCATGACATCATCAGCACAGTGTAAGTGGATTATTTGGCTATACTTTAGAAACACATGGCTTAAAACCCAGCCATTGTTCATAAACATTAATCTAGTTGCAAAATATCCCAGCTGACATCTGAACCAAAGGGTAAAGGGTCACACAAATAAACCATTCAATAAAAAACTGCAAGTAAAACCCAGCCAAGCTAGAGTTTTCATTGTGTGATGCCTTAAACCTCCTGTAATAAAGGCTCAAACAGCACCAGGATTACTCATTCTAAAACATCAGGTTAAGGACATCAAGTGTTTCAGTTATATGGTTTCTGAATGTCCATGACTTTTTACTTTATAAGTCTTTATGGGCACACTCATACCATTAAAGCCAAATACCACTAACTGGGAACATGCATATTTCAGCCTTTTTATCTGACCTCATCAGAGTAGCATAACTGGATTGTTTGGCTATGTTTTAGAAACACAGGGCTTTAAACCCAACTAATGCACATAAATATTAAGATACCTGCAAAATAACCCAACTAAAATCCAAACTAAAGGGTAATATTTGTCACACAGAAAAAACATTTAGTAAAAACTGCAAGAAAAGCCCACCCAAGCTACTGTACACGTATATGATCTTTCAAACATTAACTGTTTTATTGCATTTTAAGTGTATTCCTTTTGGAAAAAATTGGACTCCTGTCATGTTTTTGAGGGTCATAACCCATGTTCTTTGCAATGACATCATTTGTATAAGTATTTGTTTATGACTTTATGATATTTCAAAACACAGGGAAACAATAATGGTATTAGCTCTCAAAGGCTATAACACATTTTATAAAGTAAGAACTCACATGGTGGGTGCATGGTTGTTTACATTAAAAATATCAATGTAATTAACTTTTTGCCAGTGAAATCATTCAATTTATTCAATAAATCGATTACATCAGTGGGATCATTACTACTTATTATATAATTCCAAATTTAGTTCCTAAGTAATGCTGTCTATTTTTTGGAGGGAAAACTTAAAATTATCTAAATTATGGGAGCTTTTAATTACCTCGCTATGTATTTGCCACTAAAATGACAGTAGTAATGTTTATAAAAATCTTTCTATTTTTTTAGAAATAGTGTCATATTCTATATGAGACAGAAACATTCTTGGTTCTGATGTTTTAGTTGGTATTTTAAATATATTACCACAAACATAGACCATCATAGTATTTTGCTTAAATTTGGAATGTCATGTCTGAAGGATAGGTTCGTAGGTTCATAGGAAGTTACTAGGCTAGTGGCCCTGAAGGCTTTACATGCCTAGACATATTAATCCCAAGTATCCCCATTTCTTCTTTCTGGTTAATTTGCAGAATGAATTTATGAACAGAGCTGGTCTGTCATCAACACCAGCTACCCCTGTCAATGAGGGACATGGGTTCCACCCCAGGGTGAATTTGCATTCTCCCATCCAATTATCCAGGTTGCATTTCAATAGGTTTGGTGAAGTGCTCTGTTTTCCATGAACAGGAAGTATATTCCAAAGAAGCGTCAGTCTTTAGGAGACATATCTGTCTCTCTAGCATATTCTGTTAATGTCAAAAGCTAGGTTGAGATCCCTAGAGCGAGTGACTCTTGTGCCATTTGACTTGCAGTTGTGCAGCATTTCCATTAGGGAAGGGTTGGAGACTGCACTATAGGCCAGGCACAAGTCACATCTCGGCAGCCTATATGATACAGAGTAAAGTGACAGGGCTTTCAGCCTGTCCATCTAGGTCATGGTTTGGAGTCCCTGTATTTTCTTAGTGAGAAACTTCAGAGGTTTCTCCAGCTGCTGTACGTGTTTGGTGAGGTAAATGCAAAAGGGTACATTATACTCTATTAGTAGTCTGATGAGGGTTGAGTACAGTGGAGTTATGACATTCCTTGACCTGGATGGTATGCCCTTGCTTATCAGGTGCGCTACATAGAAGGCTTTCCTTACCACTGTGGAAACTTGGTGGTCAAAGTTCAGATTGCTATCAACCTGTGTTCTAAAGTCTTGCACCACTGGGTTGGAACTTAGTGGGGAGCTGTTGATATTTTAATTTGTAGGGAATTCCATTTTGCCAAAGGGAATAATAATGCATTTTTTGCATTTAGTTTTAGACCATGGCTTTGGCACCAATCGTTTGTTTGTATAAGCCCTTATTGTAATATGTTGACATTGGTGGGGGACTCAGTGATTGCTCCCAGTTTGTAATCATCAGCAAACCTGATGAGCCAAAGGCCATCTACTTTGGCCTGGACTTCTGACAAAAAGATACCAAGCAGTAAGAGACCCAGCACAGACCCCTGTGATACTCCACTGGTGACAGATCTACTGGTGGAGGTGGAGTCAACAATTTTGACAGAGTGTGTTCTGTTGGTGAGTCAGTTGGCTACCCATCTAGTAACATAAGGGTTAATCCCTATCTGGGAGAGTTTCTCAATGATGACAGAGTGGGGAATTGCGTTGAAAGGTTTGGTAAGGTCAAGATAGGCTGTGTACACTATCTTACCTTTGTCCATGGTTTTGGTGACATTCTCAAAGAAGTCCACCAGGTTTAATAAGCATGATCTACCCTTAACGAACCCAAACTGGGATGAGTCTAGCATTTGAAGGTTGCCTATGTCCTTGTTGATAAAGTTCATGATAAGTCTCTCCATGGTCTTGCAGATGAGGCTGGTTAGACTTATGGGTCTGTACCTCCCAAGGTCAGTTGATGCTCCCCCTTTGTGCAGGGGGATTACTCTTGCTATTCTCCATTCTGCAGGAACATAGCCAGTTCTCAAGCCATGATTAAACAGAATCCCAAGTGGGTCTGCTATGTCTTCTTTTAGATTGTTTAGCAAACAGACTGAGATATTATCTGTTCCCATTGAGGCCATATTTTTGGCCTTGGCAAGTGCAGAGATGACCTGTTCTCTAGAGGTACTAGGCAGATGACTGGTGTCAGGTATGCTTTGGGATATAGTAGGTGGGGATGGGGGGATGAAGTTTGTGCTGAATCTGTCAACTAGCAGTTTGGTGATATCTTCCAGTGTAGTATGAGTGATCTCATCTACAACCAATTTGGCACATACCTGGACATTTGTTTTAGACATTGGATGTAGTTAAAGAATGCCTTATGATTATCCATGGCTAGGGATGCAATTTTAGTTTGTAATTTGCTTTAGAAGATTTCACAAGATTTCTGATTTTCTTGTTTAGGCTTAGGAAGAAACTCTTCCTCTGCAGAGTGATATCCCTCTTGCTTTTTGACAACAGTTTCTTCCTCTTGCTATATAACCTGTTTATACTTGAAGTCCACCACAGTGGCTTGTTTTTATAGGAGGAAATGGTTGTGATCTGGTCAGGTACAGCATAGTTTATGCAGTCACTTAAATGTTTGTACTGGGCATTTGCATACACTTCTGCACAGTGAACATTGATGTCTTCCATTGCAGGTGGTATGAAGCTTTTTATTCCACTGCTTACTAGGCTGTAGTTAGCTTTGGTAAAGTTTTTTTATAATTTTTGTTCCTGGGAGGGTGTCTGTTCCAGTAATTACTTCAAACAGACTGATTTGTGATCTGACCTAACCAGGGAGGGATAATTGCTTTGTAGTTTATACTATTACAGATAGTGCTAAAATCAAAGATAATTGTATTATTTGAACTGGAAATCATAATTCAACAGTAGTCTTGCTGAGAGATAATGGTACAGGTTTCATGATAAAGTGCATGGTAATATTTGATCCAATATTCATTTGATTAAATATATTAAAGAAGAAATGGCTCATCTAAACCCAAGTAGTAGAAATCTAATATAAATTAATTTCATAACAGAACAAAATGATTTTGCCTACTAGCTAAAAATAATCCATATGTGGAAAATCTGAGATAATTTAAGGTTGCCAGTATTGTGGTAAAAGTATTAGGCAGTTTTGAATTATTATGGCTTGTAATTTTAGGAACAAAAAAAGTAATTTGTAATTATGTTATATCCAACGAATCTTCAGTATTTATTAACAACTTGAGCTATATATTCTTAATGTACTTCTTCCAGCCAGATATGGATACTTCTAATTATGTAACTCTCCCTCTAATCGTTTTATACAAACTAGTTTCATAATTTTGTAGTGGTTAACATTTACTATGAATTTTCCAAAATTAAAATCTGCAGCACTAGAGACTGATAAAATTCCTGAATAGTTTATCTATAATTTAAAGTCGATTTTGTTTCAAAAATTACATTATTTATTTATATTAACCTTTACAAAATTCTTATAATACACTTCTATAAAAGAAAGACAAACATCTATCTCATTATATAAGGTAGCATTAGAGATGTTTCTACAAATTACAAACCAATACACATACCTTGCATATTTGGAAAATATTTTTAAATTTTATTGTCCAGTATACTTAACTGATTATTCATTAAATTGAAAAATAGGACTTAGGCATACATGGTCTTGTTTTTACTTATTTTGCTTTTCTAATCTCACAGTATGTAACAGTTATATAATATAGCAATATATAATGGGCTACATCATTCAATTATTTATACAGACCTGCCCATATCCTGATCACTCATTAGCACTTTATGATTAATTAAGCTTGTTATTTACAGTTATATATCAAACTGCATTTATAATTGATTAAGACAGAGATAATTCAGACTTAGAATAAACAGCTAATTTCCCACACAGAGAAGAAAATTTCCCGAGTTTTATTAAGCTCAACTCATGCAGCCATAATTAGTTAGTTTACTATTTTGGATATTATGACGTACAACTGCTATACATCTAGTGATGATTTCAAGCTAGAAAAAAATGCTAAAAATTGCAATGTTCTATTTATAGTCTAAAAAATTTAAGCACTGATAAAAGGAATACCAGTTTAAAATCAGTTTTAGCTCCATCAGCTGGTATTCAATTCAGAAATGTAGTACCCAAATGAGCTTTTTTAAGAGAATGGAGTAGCTAGCATTGCTGAGCCATATAAAACAATTTGGTGCCAATTTCAATTTTAATGCAACTATAGCACTATTTGTGAAGAAAGACTTAGAAATGTTTACATGTTATATATAAAGCTGTGACTTGAACAAGTACTGATTTTATTCTGCTATAGTCACCAATGCAAAAACCTATTTTAGAATCTAAAAGTTCACTGTGTTGTTATACGATACAAATTTTGAGAAATGAGAGAGTACAACAATTTTTCAGTGACAGAATTAGAGAAGGTAGAAATAAAGGCTATGAAGATAGGCTGCAGTTGTTGTCATTTTAGTGTCCTAAATATCATTTCAAGAGAGGTTGACTGTGGAAGGTTATCAAATTATAAGATATCAACTAGTTTTAACATTTCATTAATTAAAGGTATATGATTTCTTATGGTACATAGAGATGTCCAGTCATTATAGCACGCAGATGATTGTCTCATTCACTTTGCTAAGACTTTGAATAACTTAAACTCTGTCTTATAATAGTTCTAACAATGTATGAGAATTAAAAAAAAAAATAATTTGTATTGCAAATGATAAATGTTTTATTGATGCTGGATCAAATAGTGCAAGCTGCAAATTAGTTAAATTAACTAGACAATTATTATATATCTGGAATGTATTAAATAATTATTGGACATTACAAAACAACAGCGGGATTGACAATTCAGTGTGAAGAGTATAGAAAAGTTATAAAAAAGGGGGACATTTTTAGGATTTCACATAAGGCAAGGTATGATTCTATTAGAACTAGACAGGGTTCACACTGTATAAAAGACTGCACTGCCTACCGCTAAATCACATTACAAGAAATTCATAACTTGTTTGTTAAAGTCATATTATTTGTTAATGGAAATTATAAAAAAAATAAATATTTTTCAGTCTAACGAAATGAACAGTGTTAGAAGGTCCTTAATCTTCTGAGAACATATATGTATACAGTTCTATTATTAGATTTATCTGGTTTTACTATGGAGGATTATGAGCCAGTTGCCATTCATAACCAGATTACTATATGCTTGTGACATGGATGATAAGAAATTCACCTTGAGAGTAAAGCTTGAGAGGTGAATCTTGGCATACATGTCAAAAACATATAATAATGGGTAACCATTCGAGATCCCAACATAATTCTTTGTAGTACATGGAGGTTTATTTGCTCCATGTACTACTAGTTACAGAATAAAAAACATTGAGTGCATTACCAACTTTGAAATCCATAAAGCACTTAGCGAGCGCTGCCAGAAAGGCGTTAACACAGTCTTTTATGTTACAGAAAGTCAGGGACACATTACTGGCACACATAGACAGAAACAAATCTGTTTTTAACTCTGCTGCTGTTGTTTGTTGGTCAGAAATGGCAGCTTTAACTGCCTAGCATGATGCCTGATCTTAACAAGTGAAGCAGGAGATGCTTAGCATTTGTTAAGACTGGGTTTTTGTCCTGCAGAAGTGCTTAACTGATTTATCTTTTCCAGATATTAATGCATAACCATCATGCTCCATGCACTGCAAGACATTTCTACAGTGAATAGTGACAAGAGAAGAAAGAAAGTGTTCCATTTTATATCATAACATAAAGTTACTTCTTGGAGAATGTCACAATGCTACTAATGAAAAGGCAGAGTTAGCCTTGCAATGGATGAGTGAAAAATGTAAATATAGTTTGAATGAGAAAGCATTCATTATGCATATTGGTTATGACCTTATATGTTAGCTTAAACAAATGGAATATAAAATGATTGTATAACCCACTGAGTTAAAAAAATCAGTTTAATGTACAATGTAAAAATGACAAAGCATATTTAAATTCAGATCTAATGCCTAGATGCAGTGCAATAGAAAATGTGCAATTAGATAATGATTTAGTAGGGTTAACAGAAGATGTATGTGTCTTCTGTGAAGAGGGAACTGTAATATGTTTAAATATTCAAAAGCTAATATTCCATTTTGTTGACGAAAAGTAAAGAATTGATCACAGAAATTCAGCTATGAGTTTTCTGTTAAAAACATTTAAAACATGCTATTCCACGAGTAAGACTAGATTAATACAGGAAACTGATTTCAAGATTTACAAGGCAAAAGATGGTGTTCTGTGAGTATTGTGGAAATAAACAAACTTGGCAAAACAGATATAGTGCTTTCTGTGCTTAAGTCCTTGGGTAAAGGACTGGGGATGGTATGTCAGTTTAGTTCCTGAAAGACATCAGAGGGTTGCACTTTCTGAAGACAGTTCCAGAAATATGCTGCTAAAGAACAAAAGAAGATAAATCTGAATATAGTCAAACTGTATGGCTCTGTGCCTGTATGCTTTAATGTTTTGTGTCCTCTGTGTGGATTTGTTGTAACCAGTTTTATTTATGGTAAAAGGATATTTTTGGAGCAGCGTTTGGAGACAAATCATCAAAAATGTGTTTAAGAAAAGGTTTGGTCATTTTTTTTCCAATACTGACAAAGTGTGTTCATAGGACATTTTGGCTTTTTGAAAAGTGCTTGCTGAATGCATTTTTTTGCCAGTTATGAACCCAGATATTTTTCTCTGTATAACACAAGGAAAAATAATGTTTTGTACCCAGCCAAGATAACACTATATAAGAAGGCTGATATTGACTTTCTGAGCATTAATAGACATATAGACTGGAATACTATAAACAGTCATATTTAATGTTGAAATAAGGGAAGGAAATAAGAAACAAAATGTATAGCTAACATGATTTTCATTGTAGTAATATTCTTACAGACTGGTCTACAAGCTCTGAAACAGTCTAAAGGAGTCAGTGCTGTTTTGAATCAAATAATACAAAGTAAGGGAATAGCATCAAAGTAAGTTATTTCTAAAAGAAAATCCTGGTGCTACTAAAAAGTAAGAGTTGTGTTATTATGATAGGTGTTTAAACAAAGTAAATATTATCTAGAAAAGTAAATATTATCAGAAAAAGAAAACATTTATTATGTATATTGATCCTGACCTGTTATGCTGGCTTAAATAAATGAAATTATAAAGCCTACTTTTGTACCTGGCTGTAAATGAACTGTATATAGCAGTCATTTCATAGAAGTGCTCAAAGGGAAGCTGTTTAAATAACATAGTTTTGAGCCATACTGCTCAAGATGTTGGTTATTTATTCATGATGTTGCCATTTGTGTGCATTTGTGGAACTGGCCAATGTTTCAGAATGTTTGGTTAAACCTGTTTCACAGTTTATGTGTAATATTGATTAGTGAGGGAATGTCCTGCAGCTTATGTGCTAACAAGCAAGCATCTGGGAGCTTGTAGATTCTCAGCATTTACTTTAAATGTCATGAAGTTGTAATACAAACTAATTTATTTAAATGTTAATTTTTAAAATGTCAAAAATGCCAACATAAAATGATAGCATTCATCTGACAAAACTAAGTGTGAAATGACTGATTATTATGGGAAAGCCAGTTAATCCTATCAGCCATGTTATTTCACATTGAAAATTACAAGTATTTGCACTGGCATTCCCATGTTGCAGTTTGCTTCTCAGCAGATTCCACTTAATAAATGAGGTTGTCTCTTTTATCATATCAGCTATACAACAAAGTACAATGCCAGTACTTCAACCTTTTCTAAACAGGAATATAATTTAAAACTCAAATATTAGCAGAAGTCAGATAAGCACTTTGATAATTTAAATTTATCAGATCACTGACTAAAGTAAATACAATAAAGTTACAGAGGTAAACAAAAATAAAACTGCTCTTGTATTAAATATAAGTAAGCTTTTATTAGTATTGAAAGTGTATTTGCATTTAAGGTTGTCTACATAAAGCTACAAATGGCAGGTCTCTGAGAGCACTGCTGGCATTTATGAACAGCACAAGGCTGCATTTTCACATTGCACACTGACCCATTAATCTTGGCTGTCTTTGTTTTTTAAGACCAGATTTTAAATATATTACAAGTCTGCATCATGATACATGTAACAACATGTTTATTATTATTATAATTATTATTATGTTTTTTATGGACATTTTGGCATTTTCTCCTCTGTCTCGCTAATACAGACTTGGGTGCGCATGCACACACACGTGCACTCACACACTCTCACACATACACAGACACACACAAACACACACACACACGCACACACACACACACACACACACACAAACACACACACACACACCAGATCCATTCCAAATAACTCACAGATATACACACATGCACATGCGCACACACACACACACACACACACACACACACACACACACACACACACACACACACACACAAAATCTCACATCTCCGTACATCATTTCCTACATGCAAAATAAAAATGTAAAAAAATAACGATTTTTTAAAAAAAAATAATGCTTTTTATTGAGTCTCTCTAAAAAGTAAAAAACAATGAAGAAGAGTAAAAACTTTGCAAAAGTACACAGATAAGCTGATTTCAGAAAAGCATTTCAGGTTGTTTTTTTGATTCCTACTACTTCTTCTGGTACCTAATTATCCCAATCAGAAAACTCAACCTCAAATGCTTTTCTGAAATCAGCTTGTCTGTGTTTTTTTTGCAAAGTTTTCACTCTTCTTCCTTATTTTTTACTTTTTAGACCAACTCAATAAAAAGCATTCTTTAAAAAATCTTTTTTTATATTTTTATTATTATTATAATTTTCATTCTGAAGACATAATAGATCACATTCACACTATGGATATATCTCGTAGAAACCAATTGTGGCATTTATAACAACTACAGTAGTTTTGGCCAGGAAACCTTTTAGTGTTCAATCCTGAAGTATATTATATATTTTGAGACTGAAGTTGGTATGTTAACTAAATAATATTTGAAAGTGTATGAAAACTATTTCAGTAATATATACTGCAAATCACATTCCTAGGTTAGTGGCATAAATCAAAGTAAACAAGTATCGTCTTCTTCTTCTTTTTGCTTTTTCCCAGTTAGGGCTCGCCACAGTGGAACACCTGTCTGCTCATGATTGGCAGTGGAGTTTTACGGTGTCGAGTTGCCAGCCCGGCACCCAACCTTCCACAGAAGGCACACACATGCATACACTCACACCTAGGGCCAATTTAAAGTGTCCAATCCACCTACAGCATGTCTTTGGGGTGTGGGAAGAAACTGGAGTACTCGGAGAAAACCCACGTGACCACAAGGAGGACATGCAGACTCCGCACAGAAGGCACCCCAGCTGAGGATCGAACCAAAGAACCTCTTGCTGTGAGGTGACAACACTAACCGCTGCACCACCGTGGCCACCCAAAGTAAACAAGTATAAATATTATAAATAACCAGAGAGCACAGTCACCATACAGCAAGAGGTTCTCCAGTTCACTTCTTGTAAAAGATATCCTGACAATTATCAAAAAAAAGAGTAGAAGTTTCTTCATGTCCTGGCCAAATTTTTCTTAGTCAATAAGAATACCACCTTGGGTCTTTCCTGAAAAGAAACCATTGACTTAGTGGGACTAATCAAGTTAACAAAGTAGAAATAAATAAAAATAAAATATAAAATAATATGAGAGAGACTGCCTATGATTTGTCTTCCTCAGTCATTCATTGCCATTACTGACAAACCAAAGGCTACCTGAATGTAATACTTCATCGGACTGATGGCCTCTCAGAAGTGCTTTCCCTTTTATACTTCAACTGCACCGCAGTGTTTATGAAGACACCTCACATCATTTTGATATTCTGATATCAAAGGCAAGTGTACATGCATTTGTACCATAGATACTAACTATGTGCCAACCATCAGGTATACACCACAACTGCCCAGTAACCCAACCAACACTGAACATGTTAATCCATTATGAAAGAATACTGGACAATGAGAAATCATGCAATTATGTAGCATGACTGAGGGTCTGAATACCTTTTGACCTTGCCTGTTCCTCAATGGATATCTAAAACATAAGGCTGCTAAAGTAGGACTGTTCATGTGCTTCAGTATATGTCTAACTATATGGCCGCATCCTCCCATAAATGTGTGTCTACCCGCAGCAATATCTCCCTGTCTCTACCAGATGTTCACCAGGCAGTGAAGAGGACCCCGCTCCTTGCCCATTCAATAGCAGTAGTAACATAGTCATCTAGCTAAGCAATTTTCTTCCTTGCTTGCCAAACCACCATTCAAACCAATGGCATCACAGACAGAAACCTTTCTTATGAGCCAACACTCTGGCTGATTGTTATATTTTGCTTCAATGTTCAACATGCTATTGTTAAAACTCCTAGTGATCGAAGGTAGCTAAAATGTTCAAGTCCTGCCCAAATGGTATTTTGCACAGTAACTACAAAATCACCATCTCAGTCAAATTACAGAATAATAATGTAATAGTTCATGAATATGGGCATCATATATAATGCAAAGATTTAAAGTCATCATCTTAAAAGGCTACAAGCAAACCAACTTTAGCACAGAAATACGTCAGGTAGAAACCTTAAAATAAAATGTGTTTAATAAAATGAAAAGGCTTATAAAATGGTTAGCGCTTTCACACCCAACAGTGCTTTTTCAGACCATTCAAAAAGAACAAACTACATGCAATAGGTATAGTAAAAGCAGTTACAAATCAGCCAATATGATTATGTTCCATTAAAAGACATCTCAATATTAAAGAGCCCTGACTTCTAATAATAGGGAAGATCCCTGGATTTTAAAACAGGCTTCAAAGAAACCTTTTCATTCAACCCAGGAAATTTATCTGCCTGTAGATTAATTATCCACCACAATTCCCTTCTCTCTGTGCAGTTCCTGAAATCACCTTGACGTAGACTATCTTTAACAGCTTCAACTGGACCAAACCTAAAACTATGTGTAGGTTCACATTCTAATGTATGTTTAGCTAAAGCACTTGGGCTTCATTCAATATAAACTATCAGAGGCTAGAGGTCCCATTATAAAAATGCAACAGATCAAAACAGGCTCTCTTAAACATGACAGTCAACCACTATTCCAGAAGTATAAATTTTAAAGTCAAATTGGGAATCAAGAATACATTACTATTTTTTTTTTGATAATAATGTCACAGCACAAAAACATTTAGTGCAATAACGCAGGCAATTGAAAGTAGAAGGTATTGTTGCCAAGCTTGGGGAGCCTATAACAAGGAACATAACAAGAGATTCTGTAGAGGAACTAGAAATATTTTGGAAAATTTATGAAAGTCTGTATAAAGCAGAGAAATATGGAGATCAAGAAAAGGTAATAATCTAAATGTTTATGGAAGATTTAAATATGCCAAGGTTAGAGGTAGATGAGGCTGAATTACTAACAGTTAGGATAGGAGGAGATAATATAAAAATGGTTATATATAACCAATCCATAGGAAAGTCCCCAGGAATGGATAGTATTCCTGTAGAAGTTTGGAAGTTAAGGAGGGAAAAGTTATAAAGGTCTGGAAGGTTTTATGTAACAGTATTTTAAGAGGAGGACAAGCACCAACATCCTGGAAGAAAGCTGAGGTGGCTGTAATACCTAAAGAGGGTAAAGACCCATCAGATCCAGCTTCATAGAGGCCCATTTCAATCCTAATCCATGATTATAAAATGTTTATGTCTATAATGAATAGAAGAACAGCAAAGATGATGTCAAAATTGATAGATATGGATCAATGTGGTTTTGGGGAGGGGAGCCAAACATTTGACAACATTAACAGAACATTGATGATCCAGAGGGAAACTGAATATAAGAAAATACCACTGTTGTTGGTGGGTCTTGATGCAAAAAATAATTTGACAGAGTAATCTGGGAGTTTATGAGCAGGGCAATGAAAGCATTTTCATTCCCTGATAAAATTATAAGTTTTATTAGATGGATATATGAAGGATCGGCTGTGAAAATTAAAGTGGGTGGGTTCCTCTCTGGTAATTTCTGTTTAAACAGAGGAACCAGGCAAGGGTGTCCTCTTTTCCCTTTGTTATTTGCACTATACTTAGAACCATTGGCAAAGAAAATAAGAAACTTAGAAATTCAAGTATATAATTGGTATGTTAGTCAAGAAAAACTGTCCGTATTTGCAGATGATATTATTGTATACCTGATATTACCAGAAAGAGACATTTCAGTGTTGTGGAATATTTTGAGGCAGTTTCTAATCTTTTTGTGATACGAAACTAATGAAGCTAAAACCAATAGCTGTTAACTATGTACACACAGACAAAATGTTTCAGCAATATCAATACTTATGGGGACATGATAAAATGAAGTACTTAGTAATATGGATTAAAAAGGATTCTGTTTCGACAGCTAAGGATGTGTGGGAAGAGACTAAACAAAATATAATACAAAAACTGAGAAATTGGAAGCTCTGTTATATGAATAACAGATGAAATTAGTTAAAATATTTTACTCCCTTTAGTTTTATACACAGGTCAGGCATATTTTAATCAACCAGAGGAGAAGTTGTGGATAGCAATTAATAAAGAGCGGAATGGTTTTATCTGGGATGGGAAGGCATCAAGAGTCAAGTGGGATAAGCTGATTCTTCCATTTGAACAAGGTGGTTTGGGATTATCCGATTAAGTTAAGCCTCTGATACATAGCACAAGTAGAAGCCTACAATTCAAAGAGGAAAGGGATGATGATGAAATGGGAAAAGCTGAAGAAGCAAGGAAAGACTGTGATTTTGGATGCAGATCCTTAAGGAGAATAACAATAACAATACAGAGTCTGGACACTGGAAGGCACAACAGAATAGCAAAACTGCTGCTTAGGGGATTGTACAAAAATTACATCGCACAAGTAGATGAGAAGCATTGGTAAAATGAACTACATGGAAGACGTCTTATATTGTCCCCACTTTTAAGGGAGTTGATAAAAAACTATAGCTAATTAAAAATTAATACTTCTTACATCAAGCATTGAAAAATGTTTTGAGAAATGCATATTACAATATTTAACTGATGCAAATATATATATATATATATATATATATATATATATATATATATATATATATATATATATATACACCAATGCACCAATGATTAATGGTACAAAATATGGATTTATAATAAAGGGCAAGGACAGTTACTATAGGGCAACTAATAAGTCAAATAATGAGCAACCTGAAAGCCGGGGTTCAAGAAATTCACTATAAATACGGAAAATAAAAAATATATTTATTGCAAACATACAATAAGACAAGTTATAAACAGATTAAGCACCTTCATCTTTACAAAAAACAGGACTTCATCAGAATCATCACAAACTACCCATCAACCCTTTTTATAAGTGAAGTGATCCAATTATACAATCATTTAATTAATGCAACAAATTGAAACAGTGGGATACAAATTAAAGCAAAATGGATTTATTAATGGTAGATTAACTTTGGTGTATCAATCAAAGTTCTGTGACAGATCAAGAGAAAGCTGGTGTCGTAGTTTAACTTGATGGAACCTAAACATTTGACACATTATCATATGAAAAAAAGTTGTACTGTGTCTGGAGAAACTAAATGTAAATTTTTAGATATTAAACTGGATTATTAGTTTGTTGTCAAACTGTAAACAATGTAGCTATTGGATGAGTCCTTTTTATATCAGTACCATGTAACATCAGGCTGGTTGCTAGTCACAAAGGTGTTCCTCAAGGGTCAGTTTGGGCATATTTTATTTAACATGGTGCTTTGGGAACTGTGCACCTCCAGAAAATTTGGGGTGTGTAAATACACTGATGATCATAAGGTGAAGATAGAAGTAAGTAATTCTGTTGATGTAAATTATTTAAATAGATATGCTTCATGAATAGGCAAACAAATGGGTCCTAAATTCAATCATAGTAAATGTAAAGTAATACAATTTGGAGATGATCAGAAAATAAGTATAACGATTTGGGAGAAAAGGACTTGAAATTGTTAAATAGATTACAGATTTTGGTGCAATTTTATGTAACAATTTTACAGTTAAATGTTGTACTTGAAATGTTAAAGCAATATTAATATTAAATACCATTGACACCAGAGGACCTAAAAGCAATGTTTTTGTCTATAATACAACCCATCATTGAGTATAATTTAATATTTTGTTAATTATAACTCACTGTTTGTTCAAAGATGTTTAACTAAAGAATAAGGTATGTTAAAAACTTGTTATACGGCGATAGACTTAAACAAATTAATCTTTATAGTAAACTTTACAGAATAGGAAGGGGCAAACTGTGTTTTTTTTTTCAAAGCTACAGTAGATGACAAACTGAGGGCTGATTTAGGCTTAAAACTGAAAGAACATTGCCCTAGAATAACATACAGGGAACCTATTTATAAACTTAATAAAAACAGAACTGTAAGAAGAAATAGATATATTAGCCTTTGTGGTTCTGGGGTTGTGGAATGAACTAACATTGTAGGTTAGGGAGTCTGACTTTTTAGATAAATTTAAGAAGTATCTTCTTGATTATATTGGGGGTAAAAAATATAAATATAATATAAAGGAGACTGCTATATTTAAGGTCTAAAGGACAGTTATCAGCTAGATCTACGTATCTACAAAGCATTACTAAAAATGAAAAAGTTGTGATCATCCAATGCCAACAGTTAAGAAAGTTGAAGCAAGAAAACAGATGTAGTAGTTAAATAAAATGAAGACAAAAATATCATTAATCATTGAAATAACAACATCCTGTGATTAGAATGCCCTATGTACTGCGAGACACAAACTAATAAAATGATAAGTGTACTAACTGCGCTCTAAGAGTGCAGTTGACGCATGGAACAGACTACCAAATTACATTAAGCAAGCACTAGCTTATATATTTTTAAAAACAGCCTAGACACTTATGCGAACAACTGTTTTGGTATATTGGCAGGCCTGATGGGCATTAATGCCCTTGCCTGAAATATTTGTATCTGTATGTTTATATGTATTTGTATAAAATACCAGTATATACAATGAGAGACTAGTGCAATGTAATATAGAGACACTCAAATAGTTCCAATAGCACTAGGAGGAACAACCGGGCTAATAACAGAGAATTAAATTTTCAATCTTACTTAAATATGCTACCAATATATGTAACTCTGTATGAACTGCAGGAGGAGGTAGTTCTGAGTACATTGCTAATGCTGAGAAGAGCACATTTGGTTAACAACAAAGACTAAAGCATTAGTAATTTCATGAGCTCTAATCATACCCTGACATAAAAAATGTGGCCCATTCTTGTAATGGTATAAGAAATCAAAACATTTGGAGAAATTAAAAAGGATTTCACCATTTCCTGATTTACCGTGCTTGCAGTATTTGCCCAATCAACATTACTTAAAGTTTATCAGTCCATAGAGAAAATGTTTTGCTGGCTTTATGTGAGTTTATTTTATTGATTTTAAAATGATAACATTATGATCTGATGTTCTGAAGCCTTTGATTACCTTGAGGTTAGTAATAACACATTTGTAGTTTTTTAGTAGCAAAGTCATCATTTAGCTATCTCTAATACAGAACAGTACAATCTGTGATAATAATTTTAAATTAAATATGTCTAAAAGTCTATGTTTACATAATGAAGAAATAATCTTATGCTCAAAGTTTAAAATGGGGTAATTAAAGTTTCCAATAATTATTACTGGATTGAAGAGGACTATATATTCCAGATTAGCAGAAAAGTGAAATGTTCTTTATCGCTATTTTTTTAACTTCTTAGCAGTTTTTAAGATTCTACAATGAGGAAGCCCTACCAGAAATACACCCAGGACTTCCACATCAGAAAATACTGAATTTTTTTTTATTGTATTAGGGGATTGACTAACAATAAAATACCATTGCTCTGCCTTTCCTTACATAAACCCTCAATTTTAACATATTCTCCAAATACAATATTGCTATTGCTATTCAGTTATAATCGCTAATCAATTATTATAAGTATTTAATGTGATATAGAGAATAGTTCATTTTTCTTCTTGACTATACTTCTTGCACTACAAACACAGATCTGTATAGTATTATTACATATTGAGTATCTGAACTCTGTTGAACACTTCCATATTTTTTCTTTAAAAGTACTAACCAGTATAGAAACTTTGTTACTGAGATAACTGGATACATGTTAGTTAAGTGCAAGCCATCTCTTGAAAATATTCTATAGTCATGACTGCATTTCCCCCAAGATGTGATAATTGGTACTTTTTGATGTAACAAAATTGGATTAACCAGTTGTTAAATAGCCCAGATGTGGTGAAATAGTAGTCAGACAACCTTGGAGATGGAAGAATATCAAAAAATGCAGGGGAAATATAATTTTCATTACTTGCATTATATGCATATTTGTTTCATGGCACACTGCATATGATTTAATGGAGTTACCCCAGATCATTTACTCCTGCATATATAATAATATGACTACATGTACTTTTACCATTAATATGTTTTTCTTTCTAAAGTAACTGAAGATCATACAACTTTATACGTGCTAATGCAGTTACAGTAACTTCTGATATTTGTTCAATGCAATTATGGATAATGCCTCTGATAATAGACTCACCTAATAAAAGTATGGCCTACTGCATTCTCAGTTATAACATCGTCTACAGCATTGACTGCAACATCATGCTGTCTTGTTTCATCACCTAACTTTGGAGGTTCAACCATTCCACATAAAGCCCCTCACTTCTTTTCTTGTGTACATCAATATTTTACAGAAGAGTAATCTAAGTGTTCCCCTTCATCTATTTTGTTTCTAATAGCATGCACAGTCACCAAAAGATTAGTTTTATAAGTAAAAGCCTGGTCTTCATTTCCATACTCCAGTTCTGTCATTGGCATTTATATCACTAATGTCTACATGATTTCTTATGATGGCATTAGGGAACAAATTACATGCATTTATTTCCTCTTCTTCATAGCTTGGTTTGTAATGTATCATTATCAGACCTAGAAAATATATCTGTGTAAAGGCATTGCTTTATTCTTTCCAACTTTTTTTGCTTCTAGTAACAATTTAGTTTAAACCCTTTTTTCTCATTTTCACTGCCTTTCTTTTATGGACAAAATCAGTTTTGTCATCATGATGCAAAGTGCTATCTAATGGATTTATATCCTCAATGGCTTTCTCAGACTGTCGTAATTGTTCTATTGAATGCTACATTTGCAGTATTATCAGTAACAGACTGCACTGTAGAACATGTTTCAAATGATCTAATTGCTTTGTCTGCAGTTTATGGCTGAAAAAAAAGCACAGTTTTCTGAATTCTAGTTCAGTTTAACAATTGTAGTTCCCTTAGATTAAAATGCTTGAGAGTTCAGGTCTCTTTCCAAAATCCATTTTTTAATACATATTGACTAACAGAATTAAATGCTTGAAAGGTACTGCATGAATATACATTACTAGGAGTCAATAGCTATCAATGCACTATGCATAAAAAGTCTTTTAATTTGTCACAAGTTATACAATTTCTGTTGTGCTTATAATATGTATTGCAGTTGTTGCAGTGTGTTAAGTATGTTCCTGAGTACATCCTCTAAGGCAAATTCATAAAATTCTTCCATGTGACAGTACCAGAGATAAAATATTAGAACAAGCTTTAATGTAAGACAATCATTTACATACAGTAATACAGTATGTAAAAGCTTCTGCAAAATGTAAAAATAAAGAAATATATAAAATATTTGAGTGCTCTTATCTGCTTCTATTTTCCCAGTGGTATATCACTATTGACTATGGTTTAAAACAACATAACTATTGCAAAGTAAAACAAAATGAAAAATGCTTAAAAATAATGTGCACCCCTCTTGTCAGCACTACAGTGAATTGTAGTTCCTTGTTGTGTTTAAAATGTTCCTTGTCTTCACTGTTCTTTATATTACTTAATACTTCACTGTACTATATACAGTTAATACTTTCAGTATCACACACACTTAACAACATCATTTAAATGCAAGCTGTAAAAGTAATAATTATAGTGTCTTCCTCTAATAAGTAAATCAAATAGTAAGAGCAAGCAGGGACTAATGTCATGAAGCATGACACCTTTCTTCCAAATTCAAATTTATTAAGAACTAAATAAATCAAACAGTGATGTAAGGCATATCTGTACACCAGCCTTAAGATATTTAATACAGAAAGGTAACTTGAAGTGTAGAAAGGCCTACTGCATTGTTTAATCCAGTGAAATGGACAAGGAGCAGCAGATGAATAAGCTTAAATGTAGTACAACAGGGTGTTTCCTTCATATATCTTATTTTGGGATAATTATACCACAAGTATATAGAAGAGCTGATTGCCTTTCCCATTCCTCTCTTCACCCGCTTCTCGCTCCGAACATGCTGAGCGTGCAAATCTAAATCACCATGAGTCCTGCAGCTGCTATTCCTCGATGCCACTCGTGAGGACACTTGAGTAAAGTGGAAAAAGAATGCAGACAATGCATTTAGCATTACTTTTCACACAGAACTAAGAAATAAAATAAAAACAAAAGAAGCACAGTTGCTGCTATATTGCCAAGTACACAAGCCCCCCTTGCAGCTAGAGCTGTAACACTCTTTTTTTTTTTTTCTATTGCCTGATATCCACTAAGGGAGTAGCAGTAATAATACAACTACATGCAATGTATTTGCAAGATAGATAACTACATATCAGTTTGATACTGCTCAGACCTATTTTCCGAATTGCAATAGGGACACATACAAAGTGATGACTACGTACCACCCTCTCTGCTATGCTGGCCCCCCTCTGTAAGATGTAGCAAAATGCTTGGATATTACATTCTTAACAGTCAGGTCTATAAACAGCATGGGATGGAATTACTTTACTATTTTAAACAAGTCCTCAAAGAAAACATTCTATTTCATGAAAAAATAATTATTTGTGAATACATTGTCTCATATTGTCACTGACACTTTTCACATACTGAAGATCTTGTCTTGGAAAATAATTTACCTTCAAAATGCCTTTTTAATGTCTTTTGTGTTTAGAGCCTCTATATATATAAAGTTATACAGTATACTTGACTGCATCTAAAAAGTTATATCACAGACATCTAACGCAAAGCAACTCACCATATTGTCTAAGTGATATGAATGTAATGGGTGTCAACTTGCACAATGTAAAAAGACACTAGTGTATTTATTATACAATTTAGTTGTAACTGTATTAGAGCTTTTAACTTCTACTCTCTGTCACAAAAGTCCAAATAGTAACTTCTCTAATGTGACTGAATCTTAATGCAGAAATCAAACTATGTAAATATGTGCCCGAAATCCTTCTTTCTCCTTGTCTAAGAATGGTGTTGTACTGACATGTAATACAAAGCATAACTGTACCATTCTCCAGCATTGTAACATTACCTTATGTCATGTAACCTATAGTACTACAATGCTGAACATTTGACTTTGCTGTGTAATATTGCAGACTTTAACTAGTTATGTAAATATTGCACTTTGTTTCTGCTTCTGCACCCAAATCATTGTTGAAAATGGTCCCAGGACTAGCCAATCTACATATATATATATATATATATATATATATATATATATATATATATATATAGCCAAGATCACACTACAGTGCAGAAAGGGTAAATTTCCTTATCCGCACTGTACCGTGATCTACACCAAAAAGCTCAGAAAGCTATAAAACATATATTCCCGGTAACTCTTTAAACAAATAAAGAAAAACACAACACCTATTCTTCAATACCAGCCTGGAAGTGGTGATCTGTGTTCGTAGAAGTGAGTTTTGATAGACAGAAGTTTTGTTCAACTGCAGCTTTATTAGTTTGGTGTCCATGATTTGAGTTTTGGTAATGTGTGTTTTCATTAAAAGAAAGTAGACCCATATATATGTATATATATATATATATATATATATATATATATATACACATATATGAATGTACTTTGAAATATTGAAGTATAAATAAATTGAAAGAAAAAACATTGATATAAAAGGATCAAAACACAAAACAATGGAAAAAACACAAACTCATTTTTTTTTTTTTTTTTTTTTTGGCAGAGGAGCAAGCTCCCCCCCTTCCACCAACATCCCCTGCAAATTACATGTATCAACTCTGAGATCATTTTGCAGTGAAGAAAGGGCAAATTCCTTGGTCCCAACTGTTTGTGATCTTGTCCAAATTTAACACCAACAAAAGCTTTTCGATCACTTCTGCTGTTGTAAAAAATGTTCAGTGGTATGAACATTTGATTATATGGATGGTTTCCATATATATAAAATTATGAACAGCATAGGTTCATAGGTTCATAGGTATGTACTAGGCTATCAGCCCTAGGGCCTATATAAGCCTAGCTAAATGAGATTTCCTGGCTTTTGCCACCCAAGAAAATTATTTTCCTGTTTCCCTGTTGAGCAGCGTCACAGCAGTGACCCCCGGGGTGAATTTCCTGTTTCCCATCCAATTGTCAAGATTTCTCTTAAAAAGGGCTAATGAGGAGCTCTGCTTGACATGAATGGGTAGCCTGATCCAGAGCATGGGAAGTCTCTGGGACAGGAATCTATCCCTCCAGCATGTTCTGTTTATTGTAGTGACAAGGTTTAGGTACTTGGAACATGTGGCTCGGAGAGATTGGGATTTCTTAAAGTGGAGCATGTCTATAAGACCTGGGTTATATATGGCTTTGTATGTTAGGCAGAGGTTGCCTCTGAGTAGGCAATATGTGATGGAGTAGAGCTGGAGTTTTTTGAAACGGTCTGCATATGGAATTTGTTTGAGGCCGGTAATCCTCCTAGTGAGGTATTTCTGTGGCCTTTCCAGTTGTTGCAGATGTCTTGCGAGGTACATGCCAAATGGGGCATTGTACTCTATAATGGTTCTAATGAGGGATGAGTAGAGAGGAATGATGACCTCTCTTTTTCTGGAGGAGAGCCCCTTTGTGATGAGGTGTGCCACATAGAAGGATTTCCTGATTACTGTGGCGACATGATTATCAAAGGAAAGACTACTGTCCACCTGTGTCCCAAGGTCTCTTATCACACTTTCAGTGTTTAGTAGACCACCGCCTATGTGGTGGTTTATTGGTATGGTGTTTTTCCCAAAGGGGATGACAATGCACTTCTTGGCATTGAGCTTTAGGCCATGACTTTGACACCAAGCATCAGTCTCCGTGAGGCCTCTTTGTAGAATGTCCACATCCTTAGGTGATTCTATTATGGCTCTTAGTTTGCAGTCGTCTGCAAATTTCATTAGCCAGAGACCAGCTGTATTAGCCTGGACTTCAGAGAAGTAGATACCAAACAGGAGAGGACCCAGGACCAAACCCTGTGGTACTCTACTTGCACTGTGTGGGTTCTGTCAGTGAGCCAGTTCACCACCCATCTTGTCACATATGGATTTATGCCTAGTCCAGTGAGTTCATCTATAATACCAGAGCGGAGGATGGTGTCGAAAGCCTTAGTGAGGTCAAGATAGGCTGTGTGCACCACCTTACCCTTGTCTCTGACTTTGGTGACTGCTTCAAAGAAGTCAATCAGGTTTAGGAGGCATGATCTACCTTTTACAAACTCAAACTGAGTGGAGTCCAGAGTTTGGAGGTTACCTATGTCTTTGCTTATAAGCTCCAGGATAATGCGTTTCATGGCCTTACAGACCAGGCTCATCAGGCTAATGGGGCGGTAGTTCCCAGGGTCAGTGGTGGCACCCCCTTTGTGGAGTGGGATAACCATCACTGTGTGCCATTCCATAGGCACAAAGCCTGAAGTGAGGCTATGACTGAACTTGGTACTTAGGAGGGGTGCCAGTTCGTTCTGTAGTTCATGCAGAACACAGCCTAGGATGTTGTCCAGTCCCATGGATGCTGTGTTCTTGGCTTTAGAGAGTGTGGTCTTTAGGTGTGCATCCATGATTACAGGGGCTTTGCAATCTTCTGCTATGGGGATGGGCCCTTTGGGAGGTGAGAGGGGGTAAAGTTTGCACTGAACCTATCTGCCAGGATGCTGGCAATATCAGTTGATTCAGTAAATGTAGTGCCATTGTGCTGCAGTTCCAAGCAGATCTGAGTGTTGTCATTGAGATTCTTGACATAGCTGTAGAAAGCTTTGTGGTTGTCTTGAGAAACCATGGTGATTTTATTTTCATCACTAGCTTTGGAGGATTTTATGAGGGATCTCAGCTTCTTGCTGAGGCTGACTAGGGAGTTCCTGCAATCATGGGATTTTACTCATTTTAGCAACAGTTTCTTCCTTCTGTTGTAGAGTTTGTTTATGGCAGGGGACCACCAGATTGGCTTCCTTTTTTTGGAGCCTAGTGTCTTGGTTCTGTTGGGGATGGCACAGTCCATGCACTCGTGTATGTGCTTATACAGTGCTTTTGTATATGATTCAGCAGTCGTGTTTCTATTTTCCATCTGTGTGGGTGATGTGAAGTTGGCCACTTCTGACTTAAGAAGCATGAAGTTGGCTTTGGATAAATTTTTTATGGTGGTTTCCTTAATGGGGGGTGGGGCGGTATATGGATGTCTAGGGTGATTAGCTTGTGGTCGGACCTGACCAGTGAGGAGTTGACCTCTGGCATGGAGCATCTGTTACCCATATTGGTAATGACCAGGTCCAGGATGTTGCTGCCCCTGGCAAGGGTATGAACAAGCTGATCCAGGGCATTGGAATTGATGAATTCCAGAAAACATTGGGCAGCTGAGTTAGCACATGAGTAGTTTTCCCAGTTGATGGTGGGGTAGTTGAAATCTCCCAATATTAGGGTATTGGGTTGTACCTTAATATTATCCAGTATATTGAGAAACATGGAGTGGGCATCCTGGGGCATGGCGGGGGATCTGTAACAAGCTACAACCTGAATTGCAGTCTTGCCCAATGTTAATTGTACCTGAATAATTTTGGATGCATTATGTTGAGAAACTAGCCTGGAGATGTGGATATCCTTTATGAATATGGACACACCTCCTCCTTTAGTGTTTTGGTCCAGGTTAGGTGGCCGAAAGTTGTGGTAAGAATTGTAGCCTGGTAATGCAGGGGTGCTCTCTGGAGCCTTAAACCAGGTCTCTGTCACTGCACAGATGTTGATGTTCTCCATCTTAAGGAGTGCCTTGAGTGAGTGCATTTTGAGGTTTAGACTTTTAGCATTGAGTAGCATTACCCTTAGATTTCACTTGCTTGTATCTACTATGGTGGTGCATTTGATGTTTGAGCCTTACCTAAAAAAAGGCACTATAGGGGAGGCAAGAGCATTAACCAGTATCTGGAATCCCAGAGGCAACAGGTGAAGGCCATCTCTGGCGAAGGATTGTGGCCTGCTGATCATGTCGTCCCAGACAGACAGATACTGGATCCCCTTGGAATGACACCAGAAGCTTAGCCAATTGCTGAAGTCAATCATTTTGTCCTTGTACTGTGGTATCATTCTGGATGATGGCAGGATGCTCCTCAGGGCTAGTGTCATACCTGCTGGGCCACATGGTCAGAGAGATCCTCCATGTCTCTTTTCATCTAGTCCAGGAAAGTACGTCTCAGGTCATTCACTCCAACATGGACAATGACAGAGTCATATTTGTACTTGTTGTGGAGTGACTTGAGTGCGTGCATTATTTGGCAGATCCTGGCACCCAACAGGCAGCTGACAGTAACATTCTCCTTGTTTAGCCTGGTAAGAGGGACGTCAGTGTGCCTGACTATAGCATCGCCAATGACTAGTGTGTTGGGTATGTTGTTTTGCCTTATGGGTTGAGGTTGAGAGGCACACTGATTGTGTGGGCTATGTGTCATTTGGGTAGTGTTGGGGGGTGGTGGTTGCTTGCGTTTCAGCTTTGGAGGTTTCTGTTGTTTGGCCAGATTTTTATTGAGAGTCTCCACAAATGTAGGTGCGTGTTTTGTTTTACTGTGTGTGGGTTTGGGCGGTGCAGGTTTTGATGGACTATGTGTAGAGTATGGTATGGTGTTTACCTTCTCCTCTTGACTGTCTATTCCAGTCTTGGCTGGAGAGACCTTGGCTTCCAGTTTGGCTATATAAGTGCATCTCTCACAGGTTGTAGTGTTGGGTTGGCAGGAAGAGAGGGTTGTCAGTGTACATGAGGCAATTTCTACATTGCCCCAAGATGCCCAGATTCAGCAGGTGGACAGGAGAAAACACCGGGAGCTGACCCTTATACATGCCTGGTTAGTGCATATTAATTTAAGTACTAAGAACTAATTTCCTCTTGATAAGTGAGCAAAGTTGAGTGTTGCAGTAATTTGTAGATTATTTAGTGCTTGCAATGAGATTTGGACAGTGCTGAGCACAAAGAAACAGCTTTGAGTGCTAAAACTAAAAAACTGGCTAGTTCTACGGGAAAATCTGAAAAGCAGACTTTCTGGCACTGGGAATAGTTTAACCATAGTTAAACACTGCTGCACAAGGCGCAAATCCGCACAAACACGGGTTTTTAAACAGAAATATGAAAGGGATAGAAATAGCCGAAATGGCAAATAAAACTACAGATTCTGAGCTGAAACCACTCCTCCAGTGACAGATAGGCTGATACAGGAATACAAACACTTTTAAAGCAGAAAAATTGCACTTGAGTGTGCAGCCCTTAACAGTTAAAAAGTTGAAAAACACTTAAAAATGATCAATTAAAGTGCAAACAGTATAAGAATTCAAAAAACAGTTCAAATAAGTAGCAAAGTTAATAAAAAATGGTCAGAATAATGCGCCTAGCACAAATAAGCAATAAAAAGCAAAATAGAGGTACTTAATCCACTCAAAGATTCCCTTTTCTCTCTCTGCTGCTGTATGACTCTGCAGGACACTCAGGCAGGCTCTTGCTGAGGTAATACAAGCGCAAAAAAATTTGCAAACATGGGTTTTTAAACAGAAAGATGAAAGGAATAGAAATTGCCCAAAATGGCTAATAAAACTACAGATTTTGAGCTGAAACCATGCCTCCAGTAACAGGCTATTCAAAGCTCACCACTATCACTGATGAACAGAGAAGCTTCCCTCTACCTTAGAAAGGTCTGGGCAACACAGAAACTTACAAGCAGCCCGGAATTCAGCAAAATCTGAAAACCAAACTCTACTGGTTCTAGAAAGGTGGGAAATAAATATAGAGAGAGGATTTTGTGGGGGGGGGGTTGGTTTTTTTTTTGTTTTTTTTTCAAAAGTTAAAACTGATACAGGAATAATTTTTAAAGCAGAAAAATGGCTATTGCACTTGAGTGTGCAGCCCTTAACAGTTAAACAGTTGAAAAACACTTAAAAATGATCAATTAAAGTGAAAACAGTATGTGAATTTAAAAAAAACAGTTAAAATAAGTAGCAAAGTTAACAAAAGTGGTCAGAATAATGCAGCTAGCAAGAATAAGCAATAAAAAGCAAAACAGAGGTACTTAATCTACTCAAAGTCTTCCTTTTCTCTCACTACTGCTGTAGGACTCTGCACTACACCCAGGCAGGCTCTTGCTGAGGTAATACAATCAGAAACAAAATACAGTGCCAGCAAATATATAAAATAATTCAGTCAGCAAATATATAAAATAATTCAATCAGGCAAAAATTAAGACAATGCAGAACTCTGAAAAGTTAAAGTGCCAAGAATTATACTTGTCAGCAATATATTTCCAGATTGTTTGAGAGCACTCTTCTCAGAACACAAGGAGATTCTAACAGTGTATGCAGGAATTTACAAACAGGGGTTATTTTAAATCAGCAAGACTTGAAGCAATCAGATAACAAAAAAGCTGTTAGACCAGTTTTATAAACTTTAACACCACCACAGGAATGGGGGGGAACCAGTTTCAGAAGAGATCAGAAACAAAAAACAATGCCAGCAAATATATAAAATAATTCAGTCAGCAAATATATAAAATAATTCAGTCAGGCAAAAATTAAGACAATGCAGAACTCTGAAAGTTAAAGTGCCAAGAATTATATTTATCAGCAATATATTTCCAGATTGTTTGAGAGCACTCTTCAGTCAGAACACAAGGAGTTTCTAACAGTGTTTGCATTATAAGTGTGTTTCAAAATAGTTACCATTAGTATGATTAAAAATTTCAAAAATGGCATAGGTCACCTGAGAAAACAAGGAACAAGTCATCAATACATCATTTATACTTAGTATCATGCTCAAAAAGATCTCACTGTAATACATACATTTGATTTAATGAGGCAAAACAAGCACTCATATTTGTTCTCATGTACTGCTGGTTTATTTTTTGCTCAAACATGCAGATGTAATAATTAAGGCAATGTCAAATCACTTCCAAAAAGAAATGAGACATAGGAATAAACCTTGAAAATCATCAGCAATGTCTCCATAGCCACGATATGTTGAACATTAGTATAAAGTGCAAACGAAAACATAAATGGTCTTGAGCACACTGGTTTTCAAAAAATAAGTACTGGAAAAAACAACGAAATACCAGTGTATACCAAAAGTACACTTTAATAGAACGATGAAAAACACAATAAAATCCACAATAAAATCCAATAGAAACTAGTGAGATGAGCGCTTTAGCAACAAGTGTTGCTTCATCAGATCTACCACATACACAGTTCACCATCACTTTATATGGGAGCAATTAAACAGTTAATAAGGTGCAATTACCTTAAAGCCCTAGATCTCAAAGCAGGCTTTAAGGGAACACTACAGTTCAAGCCTTTACCTTTATTTGCAGCTAGATTATAAATCCATTTTATTTCTAAACATTCAATGTAGGTCTTAACATCACCACCTCTACCTGATATTTTGCCAAGTTCCAAAACCAAAAATTTAAACACATGCTCACTCCCTTCTTTCAATACGTGCTTGGCAAGAGCATTCCTGTTATCCTTTCTATTAATAGCATAGACATGTTCCCTGATGAGATTCCTTAATTGTCTAGTGGTCATGCCCACATAGTAAGAATCACATATTTCACACACTGCTAGGTGCACCAAATTATTGCGATTACAGTCAGCAGAAACATTAAAAGTGTACAGACATCCATTCATAGGATGCATAAAGGCATTGTCAGTCCTAATATAGTCACAGACATTACATTCTCCACAGGCACAAGTCCCTGATGTAGCTATATTAGCTTCATGACTAGAAGTATTCAATGATAGAGGTTTATAACACAAACGTTTCTTCAAAGAGGCATTATTCTTATAGATGAAACGTGGTTGTTCATCTAAAATCTCATTAAACTTAGGGTCTGAAGTAAGAACCTTCCAATGTCTTTTAATTATATTACAGACAGAATCTACATCTGTTGAATATGTAATAGACATCCTAAGACTATCATTCCATCTTGCATGCTGGTTCATATGAACGTTCTCTGTGTCGTAGTAAGGTCTAGCTCTATCAGATCTACATACAATCACATCATTTTGCATAGTTTCAACTTCATACTGTGTGTATCCTCTTCGTTTATCTTCCTCAGACAGAATATCAAAGTGGACGTGCATGTCACTATCTCTATTATGTAACCTTGCTGACCTGTAAAACTGCCCCTTCATAGCATTTATTTTAGTTTTCTTGGGGTGCATACTCTTAGAATGTAGCTTGTTATTTACCTTACAGGGTTTTTCAAATAGTCTGGTGACTAAGCCACGTTCTAGTCTCTGAACACTGACATCAAGATAGTCAGAGTTAGTATTTGAGTCACTATACATGAACTTTAAAAAATCTGTACTGTTCTCTAAATAACTCACAAAGGATCTCAACTCCTGAGTTGTGCCTCCCCACAAAAGAAACACGTCATCCACAAATCAGTTGTAATATAAAATCTTTTCTCTAAAAGAATTACAATCATTAAAACCATACATGTAGTCCCATTGGGCAAGCACCATGTTCGCATAACTATTTGAACACATGATGTTCATAGCTACTCCTACTTTCTAAATAAAATATTTATTATCAAACATGAAAGATTTATTTGTCAAAATGAGCTCTAATAAATAACACAACAGTTTGACCTTGCTCATATTAAATCCTGCCAAGAATATACCTTCAATACTCCCCAATAATATCCCAGGATACTTCCTAAATAGCCTTAAATATGACCTAACAGCAACAGTGGTGTAATTATCCAACCATGAATGAAAGACTGCAACAATCAGCCATCTGCACAAGGGTAGACCTTCAATGGATCCCAGAAATTACTGACCCATTAGAAACATTAGTCTCATATGCAAAGCCATGGAAAGAATTATCCTGGAAATGATTAACAATGGCATACAAAACCTTCAGATACTAGGCCCAAACCAGTTTGGTTTCATCAAAGTAAGGTTATGCCTACTGAACCTGGTAGACTTCTTTAAGAAGGTCATCAAGGCAATAGATGAGAGCAAAATGGTGCATACTGCTTACCTTGACCTATGAAAGGCATTTGCTACAATAAACAATCAGGTATTGTAAACAAACTCATAGAATTAGGCATAAACTGCTATGTAACTCACTGGATAGTCAGCTGACTCAAAGACAACACCCAATAAGTTAGGATTATAAGGGCCTGATAACGGCGCCATCTTTAAAACGCACTAATACTTCTCTTCTGCAGTCATCTCCCCTCTCTGTGAAGTGTGCTTGCTCTGTTTAAATGTCTTGGGCTGCAAGTGCACCCCCCCACCCTCCAAACTTGAATAAGTTTCTGATGAAATCCCTGCTTTAGAGGGAAGAAAGCGTTCAATCAACTGTTTTTAAGGACATACCTGGAGATTTTAACAACACCTGGAGATTTTAATAATAAAGGAATGATATTTTGAATCCATATGCAGTAACAGTGCTTTTCATTGAGAAACTTGAATAAGTACTATTGCTGAAGTGCAATTCCAGTGAAAATATTACAAAGGCTTCTCTGCAAGCACGGCTTTTCTTCAAATTAAACGCAATCTGTTTAAACGTCTTGGGCTGCAGGTGCACCCCCACCCTCCAAACTTGAATAAGTACTATTGCTGAAGTGCAATTCCAGTGAAAATTTTACAAAGGCTTCTCGGCAAGCACAGCTTTTCTTCAAATTAAACGCAATGTATATCTTAACTTTCAACATAAAGACAATGTTAATGCCTTTATATACTGAGGTTTTTTTTGTTTAAAGCATGCACACTTGCAGAGGCCTGTCTAGCTAGCCCAGTTTTCCTAACTCCAATGCTGTAAGACCCCATTTCAGACTCTAGTTGATGACACACTGCTGGGTTCTGTACCTCTCTGAGTAGCAAGGCAAAATTTTAAATTTTTATCTATGGCTTTTACATCCAACTGTGCTTTTTTCCCCAGTTTCATCTGTGACCAGTCAATATTAGACTATTTTTATAGGGCAATAGCTATCCACTTCCAAACTAAACTGCACTACCCCAGAATTAGTAACACCAGAAATAATTAACTTGTGCTAGTTTAGTTCCCCCCTTGAACTGTACTGCCATTTACTTAAAAGCAGTTCATCTATTTTCTTGGTACTCTCTCCATATCACTTACCTACAGTTTGAGTCAATTGATTGTTTGTTTTTGTTTGAATTGTCCATCTTCCAGAATCTGGTTGAGAGACTTGTCAATCACTGCCACAGGACTCCTCCTGCAATTAGTCTCTACCCTCCTCCCCCACTAGGAATGCATAGGACAGAAGTTATATAAAGGCCTTTATTCTCTGTTATCTGATTGTTTCCAGCCCACAACCCCTCCTAAGAGCAGCTAACAGGTCTCTGCCCGCTTTGCTCCCCATCCTACACACAATTCCCACCCACCACCTGTGGTCCTACCTTTATTAGAACAAACCCCTCCCATCATTTTTACCACCAACCACAACAGTACTCCCAACTCTAAATCCACCATCTTCCCACTACTACCCCTCCTCTTCTACTAACATGAATAAGCATACCATACTTATACTCTTTGCATACCCTCTCCTTGCATATCTTACATCTTACCAAAACTCCATTATACCCCCACTCAACCACTTCCACTGTACAACTATTCACTCCATCGCTCATGACACACCCTCACTCCGCTCCTCTCCACCAACTCAGGAACCATCCCTATGCATCCCCTACATATTCTGTCAACTAAAATACTAAAACTAAATGCATCCATACAGGTTAACAAAATAACCCTGTCACCACATCTGTTACCGACTGCACGCAGTCATAAAGTTTCCCTAAAATGCAAACTTTTTCACAAACTGATAAAACTAATAACCTCATGCATATCAAAACTTTCCCTCACTGGAGACATCCACCTCAACCCTGGCCCCTTCATCTCCAACCCCAGTGCTAATAATCAGACTAACAACCACATCTCCCAAATCCCAGCCAGTAGAAAACCAAATGACCTCCTTCTGCTAAGCCTAAATATCAGAAGTATAGCCAACAAAGTCCGCGAACTCCATGCCACCATAGACTTATACTTCCCAGATATAATCATCCTGACAGAAACCTGGCTAAAACCTCACATTACCAGTGAGCAAATCCTCCCTAATGGTTACAACATACTAAGACTAGACCGACTAAACAAGAAAGGAGTTGGTATAGCTATAATATTTAAACAGCATCTAAGCATCTAAACATCCAGATTCTAAACCCATCAGCTCCTCAAATTGCCAGTGAAGAAATAATACATACCAACCTGAAAATAAACCAAAATAAAACCATCAACATAATAGGATGCTACTTCCCACCTGGCCAAAATATAACTCCACTAGAAAACCTCCTCAGCTGGGCTACCCTCAAGAGACCATAATTTTAGGTGACTTCAATATTGATTGGCAATCCTGTTGTGGCAACCATCCAATCCAGCATCTAAACCTTCATGGCTTCACCGAACTAGTCCAGTCATCAACCAGAATAAATAAAAGCTCCAACAAGCACACTACCCTGGATTGGATACTAGTCCGCAAGCTTCCCCAGTCCTATATAGCAGGCTGCCTCTCAGATAGCCTCAGTGATTATTCCTCAACATTCCTACTCAAAACACACCTATACCAAGTTAAACCTGTCATCTACCATCAAATATGTAAAAAACTACACTTTAACCCAATCACATTCATCTCATCCCTCAAAGAATGTAACTGGCACCCTCTAAATTACCTCAGCCTAGATGACGCAGTCCAGTTTTTCAATACTACCTTCCTAAGCATCCTAAATAACCATGCCCCCATAAGACTTACCAGAACCAAAGCCAAACCCTCCCCATGGCTACAGAAAACCACTAGGTCAGAAATGAAAAACCGAGATAAAGCCTTGGAACACTGGCGCAAAACCAAAACCCACTCAGCTAGACAGAAATTCCTAGAACTACACAATACAGTCAAAAAAAGCTAATAAAGGGGGACAAAATCCAATACTACCAGTCTGCTCTCAACTCCTCCCAACACAACCCCAAACAATTCTGGACCTCCATAAACTCCATCCTCCACCCAGGTAAAATCAATACCACTACACGTAACATTCCTCACTCCTCAGAAAATATTGCTACCTCATTCAACACACACTTCACATAAACCGTACTATCACTAGCTAGACAACACAGCCCCCCTCCCCTACACCCCACACCTTCACCCATTAATCTCCCCACACTCTTCTCATTTTCTCCCATTCCTACCTCCAACATAAGAAAACTCTTATCTAAACTTAAACCCACAAAATTAGCAGTAGACAACCTCCCAAGTGAATTCGTACAAATTGCAGCTGATGCACTAGCCTACCCAGTGTCCATCTTGATTAACCAATCTCTGTCAGAATGCTACGTCCCTACACTATGGAAAATATCACACATCATTCCCCTTCACAAAGGCGGCCCCTGCACAGATCTAACCAACTACCGCCCCATAGCGATTCTATCTCCACTCTCCAAAATACTAGAGAGATGCATTCACTCTGAACTCTCAGACTACCTCCTTACTAACAACCTCCTTTCTAATACTCAACATGGTTTCCGACCAAACCATAGCACCACCACTGCCTTACTCTCTTTTATTAACACTATCCTTCCCCATAAAAACAATGGCCATCTCTCCTCTGCTACTTTCCTAGACCTATCTAAAGCATTTGACATGGTCCCACACAAACAACTCCTCTCTGTACTCCATAACATATCCTTTTCTCAATCAGTCACCAATTGGTTTCAAAGTTACCTGTCTGACCGCCAGCAATTTGTTGTATGGCAAAATGACATATCTCCCCAACTACCTGTCTCTATTGGTGTTCCCCAAGGATCCATCCTTGGACCCCTACTCTTCTATGTTTTCACAAATAATCTAGCCTCTGCCACCAAACATAGCACACTCATACAATATGCAGATGACTCAACCATCATCTGCTCAGCCCAGTCCCTACCCGAACTGCAAAAGGTCACACAGGATGCCTTTTCCTTTGTTGAAACTTGGCTATCCAATGCCCAGTTAATACTCAACCCAAACAAAACTAAACTCCTCATCTTCAAACCCACCAAACATACTCAAAACAACTCTGACTTAACATCACAGCAAAAGACAACACCACTATGCACCCAACAGATCACACCAAATTGCTAGGAGTTGAAATAGACAACAATCTCAAATTTGACATTCACATATCCATGACCATAAACAAAGCCCACCAAAAACTAAGAGCTTTATACAGAAATAAGCAACTCCTCATCAAAGCAGCTAGGATTTCAGTTGCAAATTCGCACCTTATCTCCACCCTAGTTTATGTCTCTCCAATATATACCAACCTAAGGCAATGCAATCTAAATAAACTCGAGACCTGCTACAACAAAATCGCCAAATTCGCCACCGGGGCATCCTACCACAGTCACCACTGTCTCTCACTTATTGAACTAGGCTGGCTAGAACTCCCTCACCTCCTTCAATGGTATCAACTCGCACTCACCCACAAACTGGTTAACCATCCTCTAAAGGTCCCATCCCTCCAGTATCTACTCCAACCCTATCTCACCACCAGACCACTATGATCCAGCAACAAAAATCAATTACAGGTTATTAGAGCCAATAACACTGCTGGAGAAGCACTATTCTCCAGCGCTGTAGCCAAATTATGGAACACCATCCCCCCTGCAATAACCTCTCTACCATCATGCACCCACTTCAAAGTTTTACTTAATGCGCACCTAAAAACATGCTGGCTATGCCCTTGTAACTCTCCCCTCTAACTTCTCCCACTCCATCCACCCTCTACCTCTCTTCCACCCCACAAACTACCTTTGATTACAGCAAGCTCTGATACTTCCATGCCTATCTACTTATTATATGGCAGTAACTTCTTATTGTAACAATTGTTAATATCTGCTATGACTTTGTGGATAGAACAGATGCTAGTTATCTACTGAATGTACTATGTTCTTCATCTGTAACTATGTTTGTAATATTTTAATTGCTAGGATTCTTCATCTGTATCTATGTCAGTAATATTTTAATTTGTGGAGCTTTTCTCCCCGGGCCTCTGCTGAAAATGGACCTGCATCCAGTCGAAATTCCCGGTCAATAAATGTAAATAAATAAATAAATAAATAAATTGAAGAGACCAGCTCCACAAGAGATTGTTTACCCATATGTTCCCCTAGGGCTCTGTACTGGGTCCTCTCCTCTTTGGCATCTATTTTTCAGAAGTCAAGACCATTGTCAAGAGCCTCCAGCTTAGCAAGTGTGCAATTGATTGAAGACTAGAAGGAATCATAGAAATTGCCAGGATACTAAAATCTTTCAGGAAAGGTCTAACAGAGACAAATGACTGCTGACAACACCATGACTTAAAACTCATTACCACAAAATGCATAATAGTACCTTGTGGGAAGTCAGCCGCCCAAAAAAACTACCTCTTTGATAAAGTACCACTAAAAGTAGACACAGTAGTCATCTGTGGACTCATCTAGATAGCAACCTGTTTTTCAATCACTATGTGTCTAAGGCTGTAAGAAAATCATTTTATATCACTTAGCTTATAAGTAAGAGCATGGCATCTTGGTCCAGGGAACTCATTATGCCACTGCACTCTGTTATAATCAGACCCATCATTAGCTATAATACTCATTTCTATATGTATCTGACTAGGCACATGCAATAACTATGGGATATTCACAGAGGTTCCTCAGAAAAAGAATACAAGGAGTAGATACAATATCCTTTGCAGATCACCTCACCTATCTTTATACTCTGTTTCCTACAGACTGCTGAGAGGTGATTTATGTCTGGCCTACAAGGCATCCTTCAATCCTGTAACCATACCAGAAGCTGAAAAACTAGTGAAAACTGTTTAATGGAACACAGCAACAGAAGCAAAAGGTTTATCGCTTTCATCCATCAGGACATCATCAGAACAATGAACCAGTGCATTCAATCAGTATAAATAGTAATTAAAACCATCACATGACTCTAAGCTCATTAATTAAACAAATATTAATAAAAACTGTGAACAATACATTCTAAGATAAAAACTATTTAAATAAAAATACTAAAAGTTCAAGTACAATCACATTAACATTCTAAACCTTTTAGAAATAAAATAGGTGAAATGGAGCAAGTATCATTAAGTCCTGGCTCCACTAGGGAATTTAGCTTGAGCTGCCATTTCAATTCCCTTACAAGTAAATGTTCTTCCACAGTTCTACCCCTGTTATCCCTTTTAAGCTGTTCTATGACAAAATACCCAAATTTGTGTCCAGGGTTTTTTTTGGATATGTCTGAACAAAGCATTTGTGTCTTTTTTATTTTTAATATCACTTTCATGTTCGTATATTCTTTCTCTCACTCGTCTAATAGTTTTGCCTATGTAATAGGCAGAACAATCCAAACAGCAGGCAGCATAAATAGCCCATTTGGTGTTACAATTATATTTCTCCTTAATGAGAACCTTAAACCCATTAAGAAAAAACTGACAGTCTACTAATATATGAGGACAAGTTCTACAACATCCACACTTGGACATACCTCGGGTACCAGATGAAATACAATCCCTACTATGTGTTCTCTCCAATAACTGTTTGAAACAAAGGTCCTTCCTATAAACCACAATTGGTTTATCACCTAATAATCTACACAATTGGGGGGGGGGTCACAGATATTGGTAGCCAATTATTTCTCACTGTTTGTACAATCTCATGACTATCCAAAGAAATAATACAAATAAAGGACCTATTGTACTTATTTCCATCACACACCTGAATTTCACTTGTGGTAGCATCAGAGCCCACATCCAAGATCCCAGTGACACTATCTTGAACTCCCCTATTATTATGATATAACAAAGGGAAGTAAAATCCACTTTTCCTTTTACTTGCCACTTCGTCAAATGTAGGTTTTAAAAATTCCATGGGATACCCCTGCTTAATAAACATTTCCAAAAGAATCCAACATTCATCCTCAAAAACCTCATCCTCAGAAATCATTCTGGCAAACCTAACCAGTTGGCCTTTTACCATTGATTTCTTCTGGCAATGAGAATGGTGGCTATCAAAATGTAAATAGCTATTAGAAAATGTGCTTTTACAAAAAAATATTAGATACTAGACACTTCTTTCTCAAATCCTTAGTAACAGTCATGTCCAAATAAGAAATACTTGAATCACTATACCAATGAACAAATCTTAAAAATGACGTTGTGGAATTAATGTATTGGAAAAAGCTGTTAAGTCTTTCTTCACTATCTTTCCAGACAATAAAAATATCATCCAGAAAGCGGGTGTAAAAAGCAAACCCAGAGCAAAAAGGAGAATTAAACATGAAATGTTTTTCCCAGAAGCTCATAACTAGATTTGCAAAACTGGGGGCACACTCTGCCCCCATTGCAACACCCTTGACATGTCTAAACCGTTGTTCCTCAAAGAACAAAAAATTGTTTAAGACAACCAATTCCATGAGGGCACTGATAGTGTTAATACGATCTTGGGACAAAATACCTATCTCTGCCAAAATATCCTCAAACCATCTAAGCCCAGTGTCATGTGGGATGACAGAGTATAGGTCACAAACGTCAATAGTAACCAAAATATAATCAGCCTGAAAGGGTACATTCCTTATTTTCTTTAAAAAATCCCAGGAGTCTTTGCAAATCAGGGAAATAGACCCCACAGAAGCTTTTAACCAATGGTCTATAAACTTGGAAATGTAGTAAGCCTTACACCTATTACCATCCACAATAGGTCTGGAGGGGGGGAGTTGTATATCCTTATGGATTTTAGGAATCCCAAATATACCTGCTATCATGGGCCATTTGTTATGCAAAAAATCATACTCATCTAAATCAATCTGCCCTTGGAACAACATGTCTAATAGCTGAACATTAATTCTAGCATAGGCCACATTAAGTTAATTTCTAGAGATTTCTTGATAAGTATCACTTAATAATGCATTCATCCTATTGTTACAATCACTTAGGTCCATTATAACCACCCCTACCCCTTATCAGGTTTCATGATACGCAAAGATTTGTCATACATAAAGTCAGACAACTGTTTTTCAGTTTCACTCAAGTTAACATAGTTCTTCCCTGGTTTTTGGATAATGTTCCTGAATTCATTACTACACACACTTGTTCATATGTCAAAAGAACCCCATGTAGTGGGGGACTGAATTTGCTAGATCTTTTTAAAACATTACTTGAGTAAACATTATTCACATTAGTACCATTTGCATTAAAAAACACAGCCATATTAAGCTTGCAAACATAAAGTTTCAAGTCAATTAAAGTCTGATCAATTTTAGCCCTGCTGACAGGAATAAATCCAAACCGCTTTGCCAGTAAATCAGCGTGCTTTTTAAGTGCAACCTGGATAACTCGATGGGGAACAGAAAATACACTCCTGGGATTCCACCTATGTCCCTACTGGATGGGGACATTGGGTGCTGACTTGATGGAACATGGGCTAAATTCTTGGCTAGGCTTGTAAGGCCCTCAGGGCCAATAGCCTAGTAACATCCTATGATTCTATGAACAGTACTGCACTTTATTCATTTGTTCAGTTTATTTATAACTGAAAACCATGTTAGTGCCTCACCCTTGCTCTGTAATACTAGACGCAGCTGAAAGTTTTCACTGAAGCAGTCTAACTATCTATTAGCATGTGGATTAATAAACAAAATAGGTAAATGTATTCCATATAGTTTAGTGAGTGAAATACACCTGAAAAGCTGGAAAAAAGGACAAACCTCTTACAGTCCACAAATCAAATAAACTTAGACCGCATTAGTCACTTGGCTTTTCTCATTTTTGTCTGCATCTGTAAGGTGAGTTTTCCCTTTCAGCCTTCTCCTGACAGCTTTCTGTGAACATGGAGATAATGTACTTGTCAGCTTGCTAGACTGAAGCTATCTCACTTCAGTCGGTGTATTAAATTCAATAATACAGCAAGTAAAATTAAAATTAAAAAATACTATATTTATCTATTGTCTCTGCTTGTTCTGCAGAGAGAAGAGAAGCGCCAGAGAATGAAAAATACAAAAGACAAGGCTGTAGGTCAAAGTTGTCTTTTTTAATTATACGAAACATCTATCTCTCTCACTATGAACTTTACATGATATTATTTTTACTTTCCCAGTTTAATTTTATTTCAGGCCAGAAACATCATGTAATAATCTAGGTTAAGTACACTGAATTATGCTGCGCAGTAAATTAAGTAGTAAAGGTGACATCTATGTTCCTCCTGTCACTTATAGAGCACTGGTTTAAATCTCAAGTGCTCTTAATTTCTGCATGCTGTACATTTTTGTTTTATTTTTGTTCCCTGATAATGACAATAAGAATAATGGACATGTGTCCATTTCCAGTAGTGACCCTGAAGTATTGGCACAGGCATATTATCTGTATAAAATCACACACTGTGCAAATAACATCTTTAGGGATCAAACTCAGATCTTCTGGCTTTAGTAAACGTGTTTTGCCCTGTAGGCTGCACTATAACTGTGTAGTGCAAGCCTTTATGCTCATTTAGCAGCCTCCACTTTACAGAGATTTTACCCTTCTTTTCATTTAGTGCATAAAGGTAGAAAGAAAGTGAAAAAGCAGACAGTATTAATTACTTCATAAAGTAAGGCTGCAGGTATGTTGTGCCAGAAGAAGGGTCTGCTTGTATTATACTGAGTCCCCAGAATAAAAAAATAAAATAAATAATTGTGATTCTGCTTATGCAATAGTGGCATGAGAAACAAACTCTTACCTATTAAGACCACTTTTTACAAGAGGTCAAACAGCCACCCCCCACCCCCACATCTGTGTTACTTATATAGACGAACCCTATGAATGGGAGATCTCCAAGATATAGCAGTTTAAAACTTAGTGTATATTTCTCCCTAATCACATGTAATTTCTCAGAGTTTTAGGACTTACACAGTAGGGTCTCAAACATACAACTGGAACCCTTGATGGCTGTTAATATTTTGCAAGAAAGATACCAGAGACAGGAAAATCCACAGTCAGCAACTATGTACATTTAAAGAGTCCCACAAGTCACTGTCTTGGAAAAAGAAAGCACAATGTTTCAGTTTCCAGGTACTACAGCTGGGTTTTCTCCCATGTTTTTGACTCTGTTCATTTGAAAGAAGTTTAATGTAATATACCATGGAAAAGCTTTTCTTACCACTAAAGTGCACTGTATAGTAAATCGGAGGTGAAATTCACTATATCCCATTAGCAAGATCAGAAACCATAATGAAACACAAATCAGTGTATGTCCAAAAGCAATATCGCAATTTCTATGCAATCATAGAATCATAGTATGTACAAGGCAACTGAGTCACATGTCCATTCATGCTTTGCCAGTACCCTCCAATAGATTTTATCTCCTTTTTCACGGAGCAACATGTCAGTCATACTGAAAGCTAAATTTATGAATTGAATACCCATTTACATTTTTTAATTCCTTCTTAAAAGAAGACAGTGTGTCATATTGCTTCATCTAAAGAGGAGGTTGTTACAGACAAGGGATTGTCTTTCAGTGACAAATCTGTCTCTCTACCATGAGTCATCTGGTTCTAGTATTGAAGGGACTATTTGATTTTGGAGAAATAAATGGCCTTAGCTCACTGGATCCCTAATGTCCCAGAAATCAAGGCAAAGACTGCCCCCAATGAATCTATAAGACACCAAATACAGGGACAAGGCCTCCAGCCTCCCTTGATAGCTCAGGTCCTTATGCCCATCATCTTTTTTTTTTTTGTCAGGAATCTTTGGGGTCTCCCTAACTGCTTGATATGTTTAGTAAGGTACATCCCAAAGGGGGCATTGTATCCAGAGATGGTCCTGATCTGTACAGAATATAGAGGGGTAAGGACTTCTCTGAATCTAGAGAAATACCCTTTGCAATTAACAATGCACAATGGCATGGTTAAGAATAAATCCTATTTTACTCATACTGGGAAAACTACGGTTTAAACACATCACTCCTACCACAAGTAAGAAGTAATTTAAGGAGTTTATGAAGAACCCTTCTTGTTGGGAGGGTGGCCTAATGGTTAAGGTGTTTGCCTTACAAACACAAGGTACAAGGTTTGAATCTCACAGGGGATAATTGGCTAGGTTTAAAATGGCTCACAAGGGCAGTTAGCCTAGTACTAATCTATGAATGAATCTATGAATGAAAAGATATGCATTACCTACTCCCTGTTATTGTGTGTTGCTTAAGTAGTGTGTATACCATTGTTCAAGAAAGCTACACCTATACCAGGAACAATGCTTTTTAATTTGTTTGATAAAATATAGATGAATAATTTTCACAATCACATAGTCAGGGACTAGGTGAGTACAAGTAAGGAAAAGTAAGGGTTATATGTCAGATATCTGAGCAATATGTGCCCAAAATTTAACAATTGTTATATCTAAGATAAGCATGTTGTGGTCAAACCCAGAGGATTAAGAAACTTGACCAAGGCTACTGAAAGTTACATTTAGCTAGTGATTATATAGCATTATTTAAGCAATAATCAAGATTTCTAAAAAAATGGAGGAAGGAAGCTTAGCAAGCTGCACGGAAAAGCTAGGCTTATTGAGAAGGGTGTCTCCATTCTCATGAGACTAGAGAGTAATTTAAGGAGTTTATGAAGAGCCCTTCTTGTATGCCCATAATTAACTTCTGCAAGAGGGAACGGAAGACTGAATTACCCCTAAAGATAATGGGTGCCCTGCAACTGCTGACAAGTATCTTGTACCGATGCCTCTTGCAAAGGTATTAATAAATGTACAAAACGTATTCAAAATAATTCACAGCCTCGTTGTGCTCTGGTCATGCCCTAAAACTGTGAGATAAATATGAATGATGACCCTGCCTATACAGAAAAGACTCTGAAGACAAGGACTTTCTTTGCAACCTACTCAATGTAGGAAAAGGTAAAGCCCAACCAACTTTCTAGTTAGTCAGACTGCAGAATCTGATATAGAACAAGCCTTGTGTGATCATTCAAATGAAGAGATCCACCCTTAAGGGATTCCTTGGTTCTGTCAAAAAGCATTACGTTCATATTCCCAGTAATAGTCTCTTTCAGATGGGAGGGTTCAATGATCATTTCACTGATTACTTTGCTATATCATCCTTGAATTCTTACAATGCTGTTTGCCATAGCAGCATTCTAACATTCCTTTATTGCAATTTATATTTGCTGTACTATGTCTGGTATATTTAGGAGCATTACACTGTAACAATATTTATGCCGCGGTGGTTCGGCGGTAGCGTTGTTACCTCACAGCAAGAGGTTCTCCCGTTCGATTCTCGGCTTGGCTTGGGAGTGCCTTCTGTGTGGAGTCTGCATGTCCTCCCCATGGTTGGGTAGCATTCGAAAGACATGCATGCGTAAATGGGTGTGCCTTCGTTGAAGGTTAAGCATCGAGCTGGCACCTCGGCGTTTTGTAAAAATCTACTGCCAATCATTAGCGGACCGGAGGTCCGCTGTGGTGACCCCTTACCGGGAAAAGCTGAAAGACAAACAACAACACTGTAACAATCTTTCACTTCTCTGGAACCAACATGCCTAGTTAGTTACAACAAGAAGAAAAAGAAATATATCAGTAAAATAAAACTAATGTGAATCTCAAGAGTCCCTAAATATGTCCTAGGCTAGAATTTAAAATGTTAAATTATCTAATTTTAGTATCAGGAAAACGGTTCAAGACCCAACTCTACTAATCTTGTCTAGCCAACTCTAAATTCTGAACCAAATCCGATGTGGAAATGCCTAACCATTGCTATATCTCTTTGTTTTTTATTTAATATATTTAACTGTTCCCAAGACTCATTAAATAGAAATATCACTTTTTAGTGGTAACACAGGAAATTTAGTTTATTTTTGTTTATAATTTTTTTACCAGATAATACCCAAATTGACTCTATCGGGGTGACCTCTAAACACTGAACCCACTCAAAATCATACAGTGTATATGCGTTTGAAGTCTTGGAAATCAAGACTATCAATCCAATTGAGCTGAATGTTTGCAATTGAATTTAATCATTTACGTCTATGACCAGCTTTAGCCGGTAGTTAATAATACTAGATTTAGTATTGTTGAACTACTCTGCCTGTTGACCTTTCCCAATTAACTCTTAAACAAGTTTTATTCAAGGTGTGTTTAGTCAGACAGTTATAGAGGCAAATATCAGTACAAATATAAAAGTAACCATTGTTATTGTAGTCAATTAGTATAACATGACAAACACATGAACAGAAGAAAGTTCTTTCTGCACAGCATAACAGGAATGAAGAAGATGAAGAAGGTCAGAGAAGATTAACAACAATCCTCTCTAGCAAGCTGTGTTTGAACAGAGGAACCAGCCAGGGGAGTCCAATTTCCCCTTAGTTATTTGCTTTATACTTAGAGTCATTGGCAAAGAAAATAAGGAACTCACAGATTTAAGGATGTATCTAATGAGTTAATCAAAAAATAGCCTTATTTGAAGATGATATTATTCTGTACTTCATAAATCCAGAAAATGATATTTTAGTATTATGGAACATTTAGACCATGCTTCAGTTTTTACTAGAATATAAAATAAATGAAGAAGAAACAAAGTTATACTGCTAAACTATGTTCCCACATAATGCTTTGTTCAGCAATAACCATATTTATGGAGACATGATAAGATGAAGAACTTAGGTGTAGAACTTAAAAAGGATTCTATTATGGCACCTAAGGATGTGTGGGAAAAGGCTAATCAAAAGACAATTCAAAAATTGGGAGGTTGGAAGCTTTTAACTATGGATAGTAAGGAACAAGTAGTGAAAATGTTTATAGTTCTTTTAGTATTGTATACAGTTCAAGCATATTTTTAACAACCAGAGGAGACATTGTGAACCATAATTAATAAGGAATTGAATTAATTTATTTCAGAGGGAAAGAGGGCAAGAGTTGAACTGGATATGTTATCTCTCTCCATAGAATAAGGTGGTTTTATATTATCATATTTGAAGGGATACCCTAAAGCTAAACAGTTAAGGCTCACATACATAACATAAGCAAATATGTACAAATCAAAGTAGAAAGAAATGTTATTGAAAGGGGAGAGGGGTTCACAAAATAAGGAAAGAGTAGGATTTTGGATGCAGAGTGCAGACCCTGAAAGAGAACAAGAACAACCATACAGAACATTGTATTTATAAGAAGCAGGCAATATTTTAATAAATAAGCCAACACAGGATAGAAGAAAGGAGATTTTACCAATAGATATGGCTGCAAGTAGGCGCATAGAAAACAGGCAAAGGAGGACTGGAATTTGTTGGAGAAAATTAGCAAAGGAGTCAATATATTTAGAGTAAATAGCAAGAGAAGGAACATAACAGAGAAAGGTGAGGTTAATTAGATGTTTGAATTGTGGGTTGGAGACTGCCTTCCCTACCAAAGATGGATAACAGAGTACAGACAAAGAGAAGGGGTATAGGTTAATGTTAGGTGAAAAACAGTTTGCTTGAACTTTTAGTTGAGTCAAGAACAGAATCTACTGTTTAAAAAGGAATAATTAATAAGCTATATAAAATAATGCATGATAACTATAAGACTGAATCAGAAGAATTTAGAAAACACTGGAATGTGACAACTGAAAAGCAATATACAAAGGAACAGTGGGAGGACATTGGTATGGCTCCCAAGTATCCAAAACAAAGTCTAGAAGGTTTAAGATGTTTGCATAAAAATGTTTGCATAGGTATTTTATTCCTCAATCAGACTTCAGAGAATTTTTCCTCAGGTAGATAGAAAATGCTGAAAGTGTAATGGGAAAGACAGGAGCAATTAGGGACATGTTTTTGGGACTGTAAAGAGTTGTCAGAATTTAAAACTTTTCTACTGGGTACTTTGAAATGTTGGGCAAGCAAATTATTGTAACTAAGGAAATTATTCCTTTGTGCTGGGATACAGAAACTGGATCATCTAGACATAGTAGAGTCTTACTAAATTTAATGTTACTGGCTACCAAGAAAGCAATTACTAGAATGTGAAAATCAATATATAAACTAACCCCAACTGAAGTATTGAATGTTGTAAAATGGATTAAAGAATTGCAGGTTGGATCTTTTGAAAAGGAAAGGAGCAAACAATAAAGAAATAAATGGAATTTGTTGGAACAATACGTGTAGAATACTATTCATGATGTGGAAAGAAATTTCAGGAAAGGCAAGACTTGAGCAATTTATGTAATATTGAAGTGAAAGATATTTTTCGGAAGAAAGAAAACGTATAAATCATGAAAAAGAAAAAATGTTTGCAATGGTTTGTTTTTTTACTATGATGTATGTGCACTCATGCCATTACTAAAAGTGCGTTAAAAGCAGCATCCATTGTACATTCTTGCCACAGAGGTTGATGTGCATTTGCTTTTGACCACGATGGCTCATTTTTTCTCTACTGAATAGTGTGCCACTGCAGCATATACTACTGTACTGCTAGTGTGGGTACACTTGTTAATTTGTGGGTAGAGGGTAAATTAAGATTAAAAATTAGGGCTACATTCAAAGATTAAAAAATATGCAACCAGTGAAGGAAACAATGTAGTACAATGTAATTTATTTATTAATTGTGTAAAAGCATCAGGTACAAATGTATGATCTCACAAGACAGCAAACACCACTGTCTGGTTAAGTGACTTACTCAGGCTCACAGACTAGACAAAAGTAAACTGATACAATCAAAGCATGAGCAAAATTTTTATCATCTCATATCCTTAATCCTTTCTGCTAAACTGCCAATGAAACATACTTATAGCAGTAAGCAAGCCAAGCATGTAGGGCTGGCAGGCTGTAATGAACCTTTCCTGCATTAAATTAAGACAGTTACATGTGAATGGTGCACGCTAATCTGTATAACTGCTGTGCTCACCTCCATTTTCCTGTGGCTTGAATGTATCATTTTTATTAGAAAAGAGGGGACGTCCACAGTTAAGCCTCTATGAACTACTGACAGAGTTTTTCCTTACATTAATTATTCTGAATAAGTTCAGAGCTAACAATTTTTTCTTCAGCTGCCTTCTTTAGTTAATTTGTTTATGCATTCACTTATTTCTCTAAATGATGCCATTCAGGCACTCTGGAGCCTCTGGTGTTAAACTCTGCTTAGCCTGTTGTCTATGGATGACCAGCCATGGTCTTTAATCCCAGAGTGTCTGTTCTTTACAGGTGATACTGTGATTTATTGAAAATGTATTTAGTTATTTATTCTGTCGTTTGTTTATTTATTTATTTTAAATTTATTTACTGCATTAAGTACACTGGTCCAAGAACACTTTTCAGGCACAACTTTGCTCAAGAAGAATAACAGAAAAAATATTTCTTTCTCGCTTCTCAATATTTGGTTAAAGACTTAACATCTGTGTTATACTTGTAGGTTTTCCATGTTGTAGCTCTACAGGCCATTATTTTCTAAGAATTATGTCAACTGATATCATTTTTTTAGGGGGTTGTTTTTATTCTGATGCAGTGAAGTCCTGAATATTTGTTTAACAAGATTAGTTGAATTGTAGTGAATTTATCCAGTGCAGTGTTGATATCATTAAATTGGTCCAGGCATTTCACATTTACTCCAAAGTTATCTACTTAATGTTTCTGCTAAAAGAAAGTAGGAAAGAAGTACACACAGTGGTACAGAAATGTATCAGAGCCTTTGAGACTATCAACCTACTTAATGCTGACTATAAACTGTTAACCCCTGTCTTACAGTTATATTTGCTAAACTGGATTGTTAATAACATTTAGGAAGAAATGGTGGTGCGGGACTGGCAAAGAAAGAAATATGAAAGGGTGGACTGTACTGGAACACCTTAACTAGGTTATGCTGCACATTCAGAAATCAGAAATGTATAAGATAATAGATGTGAACACCTTTACGATTTGATGTCATTACCTATGCATAATGTCACGTATAACACATGTAACACCTATGACTAATTGATGGCTAGGGGAAAGGTATTTGCATTCATAAAATGCAGTCTTAAGCAGAGTTGTTAACTTAGTCCATTGACTTTTGTCAGACTTGCTTACTTTTAATATACCTATCATTCTTATGGAAGGCCTTAATTACCTAAATATACACTTAGATATCATATCTGCTACTGCTCATTATGCATCACCACAGTTTATTGACTCTCTAATCTTAATTATTTTAGGTTTTTTTTAGTTTGTTTGCACTCCCTCCTGGACATTTTTCAATGCCTCCTCTATCTTTATGGAACTGGCCAATTCTTTTCACAGAATGGGAACTGGGTTTTCCTAAGGTGGACTAGAACCTATGGTCCATTTGCTGCCTCCAGTGAATCTCCATTAGCCTTCAGTTCACCATGATAATAGGCAGTAGTAAACAGACCAGCTTGTTGGTCGTGGGCAGTGGCCTACACTCTCCCCATGGGAGTACCCACTCCCCCAGCAGCTTCTCCAAACCCACAAGCACTATGTACTGAGGGGAAGTTTCCCCTCTGCTAGATAGTGCAGTTATATTATGGTAGCACAGTCTCAGTCAACTCAGTACACCGCACACACACACACACACACACACACACACACACACACACACACACACACACACACACACACACACACACACACACACACACACACACACACACACACACACACACACACACACACACACACACACACACACACACACACATATAGCCTTCTGTGAGCAGTCTGCATGTTCTCCTTGCGGTCACATGGGTTTCCTCTGGATGCTCCAGTTTCCTCCCACATTCCAAAGACAAGCAGTAGGTGGATGGGACACTCTAAATTGGCCATAGGTGAGAGTGTGTGCGTGAGTGAGTGGTACGAATGAACTACTGCGGCAGGGCTACCTTGGCTCAAGATAATTGTCACTGTGGAAGTGACCCCATGTGCAAAATTGGAAAAGGGGTTGAGGACGGATGCATATATGTGTAAATATATATATATATATATATATATATATATATATGTATGTGTGTGTGTGTGTGTGTGTGTGTGTGTGTGTGTGTGTGTGTGTGTGTGTGTGTGTGTGTAGATATATATATATATATATATATATATATATATATATATATATATATATATATATATATATATATATATATATATACACACACACACATATATACATCCGTCCTCAACCCCTTTTCCAATACATATAAAGAGAGAGAGAGTTATAATGTGTGAAAGATGCAAGGTTTGGCTTGTCTTTTAGGTTGGCATTTGATGAGGTAATGTCACAATGATTGGAGAGTTAAGTAAAAACAAAAAGTAAGGAACTGGTAACTATTAAATATCTTTGGCTTGAACCAATGTCAGTGTTACCCAGATATTAGCTGGTGCCAAATTATTGTACATATTATAACTGCCAGTTTTGGTCTGAGGAGTGAGGTGTTGTGTTTTGTGATGTTTTCCTTTTGGTTGCTGTTTTGTTCAGTGTGCTTTGTTATTTTCTGATTACAGACAGTCAAATTACAAGACCAGGGGTAGATTGGCAGAAAGAGAGCTTTACCAGTTTCAGAAGAGGAGACAATCCAGGGGGGGAATCCTCCAAAGAAAACAGGGAGAAGGGCTAAAAGGGACACCACCACAGCAGGACAAAACCTTTCACTATTGGTGGAGGTTTTAGCTGAACCAGAAGATAATGTGTCATAGGGTGTCAGATGCAGGGAGAATGTATAGAGGGAAGACTGTAGATGAGTACCTTGATGAGTTTATTAACTCCTTTCCTGAGGAAGGTAGGGATAAAATATATGACATTGCTCTGGAGAGGAATTTTAGTACCACGCATGCATTGCCCTCTATTCAGCAAGGAAGGGTTTTCCTGACACCAGTTTCTCTTTTACAACGTTCCCGTGCTGCAAAGGAGTCTACTGAGCCTGACCCAGATCTCTGTATCACTCTGTTTATGAACCTTCCTACCGCTGTGATAATTGCTTTAAGTTCCAGTTCCCTGGGTTCTCATATTACCGCTCACGTTCTAACCAATATCAAGATTAAAATTTGTATAGGAGAATTTGTGGTCCTATTTGATTTAGTCAATCCAGCAAGGAACCAAGCTCATTCTCCATCACCCTCACTCCCCAATCAATCTACATAATGTGATTCATTTGCTGGCAGATTACCCCAACAGGGATGCGGCTGCCTTTCTTATTGAAGGTTTTGAAAAACAGTTCAGAAGTGGTTCGACAGTTCCATTACATTCTAAGCCACTCAGTAATTTTTCATTCATTAAAGAACATGAGCACATAGCCTCCAGATTAACTGAAAAGGAATTTTTAGCAGGTACGGTAAATGATCCTTTTGTGCACACCCCTTGGTCTACCTTTAAAATTTCCCCCTATAGCCTAGTCCTGAAAAAGAAAGAAGGGGAATACTGGCTGATTCACCATCTCTCCCACCCGGAGGGTGTGCAGTCAATAATTTCATTTTCAGGGATCAAATTAAAGACTATTTTCCCACCCTGGAGCATGTAGCAGAAGTAATTTTGAGGTACTTGGACCCTTGGCTCTGTAAATTAAACATCCAGGCACCTTTTCATTAGCTTCCCATCAGGCTGGAAGACTGGCCCATACTGTGATTTCAATTTAATGGTCATCTCTTTTTTGAGACAGTGATGCCCATGATGTGCTCATTGATTTGCATTACCTTTGAGGTTTTCAGTGCAGCCTTATGTTGGAGTTGTAAACAAAAAGCACTTTGGCAATCAGTGGTTCATTATCTAGATGATTTTTTGATAGGGGTGGAAGGCAAGGAAGGGGCCACTGAAAGGATATAAGTTTTTATAGACATTTGTTCTTCCTTGGTGGTACCCCCGGCTGGGGATAAGTTTGAAGGGCAGAGACAGGAGCTGACATTCCTGGATCTGGTAATGGATGTGCCAGGTTGGGCATTCAACCATCTAGTGAACAAAGTAGATCCACTGAGACTCGGAAGTCTGAAGTTTTTGGCGCCAAGAAGGTCCACATAGGAGATATCATGCAATTTCACAGTCTATTGAACTTTACCTGCAGGGCCATTGGTCCTGGCAGGATTTTCCTGTGGCCCATTTCTACTTTACTAAAAGGTAACAAACTCAAGCACTATAGGATATGCCTAACACATAGAGTCAAGGATGACCTTCACCTTTGGTACACCTTTTTGAACCAATTTAATGGAGTGTCTCTTCTGCAATCACTTTAGTTCTCATCCACTGAACTGACCTTTTCATGGATGTGGTAGGAGGCACTAGGATGGGTGGATATTTTCAGGGGAGCTGGTCTGCCAGCAGATGGTCTACATTGTGGTCAGCTGAATGAGGGAAGGACATTGCATTCCTTGAGATCTTCCCTATCTGGGTAGCCACCTTGGTGTGGAAAGACCAGTGGGAGAATTGCAGGATGTCCTTTAGTTCATACATTATCACTGTACTTCTGTACTTCATGCCCTGAACAAGCACACTTCTAAGACCAAATGGGTACACTCTGTCATTAGGTTGTTAGTTTTATTGAGTTTGCATAATAATTTATCTTTCACTAGGAAGCATGTACATGGCAGTGACAATGCCATAGCTGATAGCCTTTCCCATTTTCAGTTTAGCAGATTTTGTCAGTTGGCCTTGGATGCAGAACAGCTGGCTGAGAACCTCCATTTCTCCAGAAGTTTGGTTAATTGGAGAAGGATAGCTGGATCAATAGTTGCCAAGTCCTGGGCTCAGAATACAAGAAGGGATTATTTTCCTCAATGCAGACCTTTAGAGGTTTTTATAACTCCATGTCCCAAAATCACAGATGCTGGGTACTCCCTTTGGTCATAACATTTTTGGTACACAGATGTTCTAAGGGGGATTATCCTAATACTCTATGGATACATTTGGCAGCCCTAGGCTGGTTGGCTCATTTTATTAGGCTCAAAGAGTACTCAGGCCATTGGGTTACCATCCGAATTCTTAAAGATTGTGAAAATGACAAAGGGGCCACTAAGGTTCCCAGGAAGCCAATACGATGCATTCTTTTCACCGTTATTGTCAGGGGTCTGTTTCTGTCATCAGTCAGTCTTCATAAATTTACCATTTTGGCAACCTTGTTCACCTGCCTTTATGGTGGGGCTTTCGTGCTAGTGAAATGTTAACCTCTTTATGCTGGATGGATGTGATTATTCACAGAGAGTTTCATATCAAATGAGTGGGAAAGTCCAAAATGGACCAGGCAAGGCAAGGACATCAAGTCCAACTAGACAGGTTTAGATATCTGGTTATCTGTCCAGTCCACTGGTTTAGACTGTTGCACAATATAACTCCAATAATGGTATAAGTAGGCACTGCATTTACCTTTAGCATCTAGCAGGCTATTTAAACTAGTGAACGCTAACTTGACCTAACCCAAAGTTCTTTCATCCCAAGGCATAAATCCTCAGGGGTACTCTTCTCATTCTATAGGGCATACATCTGACCTAGACATGGAGGGTCATTCCCCAATGGTACTGAAAAGAATGTGAAGGCGGTTGCCTGATGTCTTTTTGTCTTATTTAGGCAATAAAACCATTGTTGTTTACAGGGCAAGAAATTATCTGGATCTTGGAACATTCCTTCACCAGGAGAGCAGCCCTTCAAGTTTTGTCTCATTCAACAACCACGTGGCGTCTTTATAGTGTAATAATTTGCTAGTATAACATTTTGTTTTTTGTGTGTCTCCTGTTTTTATTTTTGAGAGGTTTCGTGTCAGTTGTTAACACACAAGAGACTACCCATGGGAGAATGACTTAACCACAGCCTCTAAGAGAATTAATTCGGCGAGAATTCTCTGCAACCTTCACAGGCTTTGTTTATTGTATCCTGAAATGGTAATTTTCTGATTTTCAGATAATCTAGGGCTTCAGTGGAAGAAAGCCAGAAGGAATGGAGCTATTGAGATGTTCAGATGTTTTATCAATCACAGAGTGGCTCAGGAATCCAGCTAAATTGGGGTCCAGGTGTTCAAATACCCAGATTTGGAGAAATCAGACAAAGACTTTCATCTCCTTAATGGGGTGCACCGGAACAACCCAGGTTTTCATTTATTTAATTTGGACATTACCCTGTCAGTTGAAGAATTATTTGAAAAGATGAAATTATTTTCTTTGATATGACAAATTCAGTTAATCCCAAGACCAAGGCCATTCCCATGCCTGGTTGGTGGCTGCCTTGTAGCTTCCCCCTTTGTTTCCCTCATGGTTGTATTTCAACAGCCTCTTCATTATGATCAGGTTGGGTTCAGTATAATATCTTGGCCAAGACATATTATGTCTGAGCTAGTTGGCAAGCCCTAAGTGTCTTTATTAAACAGGTTTGGGGTATGCACCCAGACCTCAAACTTCAGCCAGAATGGGTTGGTTACATCAACTGGAGGAGGATAAAGGTTACTGAGTTTTATATGATGCGGTTAGTGTTGTCTAACATTATTCAATAAATGGTCACAACAGCATATTTGGTTTCATCATAAAGGTTACTGAGTGTTACATGATGTGGTTAAAATGTTATTTTGTTTTGGCATCTGTGGTGTTGTCTAATGTTATTCAATAAATGGTGTCATCACTGACTAAGGTTAGAGGGCAAGGAAGGCTTACCAGTAAGTGTGTTTATCCTCAGAGCTCAACAAGGGCATTGCAGGAGTCCTTCAATTATATTTAAGTGAGCCACTCATTCCATTGTAAACCTTTCAGCAGCAGCACACAGGATCCTACCCATCCCTCCCATAATTTAAGGCTTCTCCAATAAAGGTAACTGCCTTGTGGTTTTCTCCTTTGTTTTCTACTCTGGTTGTAATTCAGTGGCCTATTCATTATGGTCAGGTTCGGTGTAGTATTATGCCTTGCCCAAGACCTATGGTGTTTGGACTGGGAGGATAACCCTAAGGGTCTTTGTTAAATAGGTCCAAGGCAGCTTTGGTTATGCACACAGACCTCATACTTTAGCCAGAGTGGGTTTGGTCACACCAACTGGTAGAGGATAATGATGACTTAGTTTTGCATGATGTGGTTAGTGTTGTCTAATGTTATTCAAAAAATGGTCGCAAAAGCATATTTGGTGTCATCATTGTTTCAGCTTAGAGGACAACGATATTTAGTAACACTGTGGTGAAAGGATGGAAACTTTGCAATTATTACCCCCCCCCCCCCCAAGTCACTTAAAGTTTTCTATATAGTTTTGTTTGCACTAAATCAGCAGTGATGGAACTTCCAAAATGAATATCCAAAGTGATGACGTGTTCAGTAGTTGTGGAAGAAGAATGTGAGTCATCTGCAAATAGTATTCAATGCAAGTAAGTAAGTGGAAACATCTGGTGTTATCACTGAGAATAAATATACTGATGACTCCATTTGTAATAAGAAAGGTGAAAGACATTGCAGAAGATGACAAAATGTTAAGACCGGATTCAAAAATGCACTACAACGTGAACACTGCTGTGTACACTTCTCTGTAGCTTTTTTGCTATTCAGCAAGCATCCTTACATGGTGCTACATGATTCTCCAACACAATCACATGCAGCACCACAAAGGGCTAGCACTGCAGCCATGCTGATGAGGCATTCTGGGAGGAGGGACATATGCTGATAAGCCATGTGGTCTCTCCCTTGAATCTCCTCCAAAAAGCCATCTACATAGCCGAGCAATTCAAGAAAGCCATCCGCACCATATGGTACTGAAGCACTAAACACTCAGGCTTAACTTTAAAGTCCTTCATTGACTCTCTTCAAGAGGAATCTTGATGAGTGGATGGGGGATCGTAGGTTTACCCAGGGTATCACTTCTTTGTAACTGTTAGACAGAGGCACAGTATACTAACCTCGAAAAAGGGCATAGCAAAATTCATTTAAAATGGGTGGCGAAAGCCAAACACACTCTGGCTAGGCTTATAAATGCCCTAGGGCAGATAGCCTAGTATGAACCTATGAACCTATGAAGTGCCCTACTGACACTAATATTGAAACAGACACAGGGGGGGTGGAGAGATACACTAGATACCAGGGATAAAGTGAAGTGCCATAATGGTAGATCAGGGAGATAAACTAGACCCCAGAGACTGGTTTTAAGTGCCATGATGACACCAACATTATAATGGAGATCAGGTGGGTGGGAGATACACTAGACAATAGGTAATACTTTTTGTGTAATGATGGCAGTGATTTTACAATAGGGATTATCATGTAGGGGGGATACACTAGGCACCAAGTATTACTGTATAAAGTGTCCTCAGGCACTGACCAGCATAACCAACATGGATGGGAACCAATGGACACACTCTAAAGTGTCTTAAAAGCATCAGTGCTAGGGGATTGCAGAGTGGGGAGAACCACTGGACACTAGGAATAAGTGAAGCAATAGCACACATGTCATATGGGTGATGGGCTGGGGTGATACACTATACTACCATGGCATGATATTTATGTGCCTTAATGACACTAAACTATTATGGGGTGGGAGAAGCATGAGAGGGTAGAGACAGGTACAGGGACTGTGCTGTGTTTGTGTGTGTGTGTGTGTGTGTGTGTGTGTGTGTGTGCGTGCGTGCGTGCGTGCGTGCGTGTGTGTGTGTGTGTGTGTGTGTGTGTGTGTGTGTGTGTGTGTGTGTGTTTGTGTGTGCACTTGTGTTTATGTTTATGTAACAGTGTGTGCAAGAAGGACTGGACAGGGGATTTCACTGCCTACACAAGCAACAGGTTACTGTGATGTGCAGATCAGCTGATAATAGTGACTTTCTAAGATTACATTAGGTACTTTAATAAACTCCTGGGATTAAATGTGGAGGATTTGTTCACTGTGGTATTTTACAGTGGCATACTTAAATGTACAGGGACTAACATAAATCAGGTTATACCTAAATGAAAGACAGCAGTTGCATTTATAACCAGCACCTCTAGTGGCCCTGACCTGATACTAGTCTCTACGGCATATACATCTTTGACATAAATGCGGAGGAGATACAGCACAGGCCCTAAGCCATCTAAACATGCCCACAATCAACTAATGGCCCCATAGCTATTGCACAAGACAGGGAGAGACAGAATACTACACTATCATATCTGAGGAAGGGAGATTTTTATTGACAGGCCAAAATAAAAGGTGATAGCTATTCTGGCAGGCCATGATTATGTCACTTCCACTGCTAACATAATCTCTTGTCAATTGCTCAAATGTTTGTCTACCTTTTGACAGATAATATAGTATGCACGTTATGAATGTTTTCCACTGGAGTCCATATTTTTTGCACTCAACAAATAGTTTATCATGCATATTTAAATTTTTTTTTTTATAATTTTTTTCAACATTTTCTTTTTGTGAGGGGAAATTATGTTAGACATATGGTAACATTACAGGTCAGTCGCATGTTTTCACATCAAAAATCCAAAACCATTCTCTTATTTTTTTTCCTTCCATTCCAGAGACTGCTACCTGCAGACCCCTGCTACCTATCCTTTGGACCCAACTGATATGCCGTCTATTTCAAATAAGTCAAACCTGTGACGTGGCTTTATTGTGGCCTAACAAGCTTGCAGACGTCATTCACAGCTTTACAACACACTACCAAGCTGAGAGCAAACATCCAGTTTCCACATCTTTGTTGGGATATTGCACATCACACAATACAGTTGTCCAGTTGTGCAGAGTTTCTGTAGATTAATATGGTTTCCTGATACCTATGTGCATCTGCTGAGTGAATAACCATTGTACACAATAGAGTTATGCAGCTATACCAACTGAATAAATCCATAGAAGTTTGGAAGGGTGAAGAGAAGACACATGTGAGTTTGGGCCACAGTCTGTGGGGGAGTGCAGTAGCCTGTGATTTTGGTAACAAACTTGGTGATGTTGGCTGCCGAGAATTCAGCTGTTCCAGACCTTCAGGGAAATCAAGTCATGAAACAAGGCAAAGATCTCTGCATCTGAGAAGAAGTTTTGGCTCCTGTACTGAAGGAGAATGAAGAGCCATTGGAGGCCAGTAAATCATATTCCATGCAGAGGCACAAATGGGACAGACAGAAGGACAGCTGCAGTCTCCAAACGTCTTGCAGAAGTCCATCAGCGAAGAACAGAAACAAGCTTTGTTCAAGGGATTTCTTGGACTCCCAGTTGTCTGAGTTGTTAAATGTCTCTTTAGAGAATGAATCTCTCCGCCTGTCAAACTGAAAGATAAATACAGGTGTAAATGAAGAGAGTGAGCAAAAGTCCAGTAACTGTTTTGGAACCATGAAGGAAAGGTGAACTTTAAAAGTTAAAAACACAGAAATAAAAATGGTCTAAATGAAAAGAACAGTTTTAACAGGAAAAGGGATATCTTATTAGAAGGGTGATACCCAGTCATAGTGCTAAAAGATATAAAGACTGTTAACATCCCAAATGTTTCCCAGATGGAGGATAATATGGTGACAAACAATGAGCAGTTAAAAGACCTAGACTCCTTTCTTGGAAACAGCTTTGTCCTTCAAAGAGGGATATATTGTTGAGAAGTGGTAAACACAGAAATTGGTAGCATAAAGAATAAGGAAAGACACATGAATGGAATAAGAGGGGGTGCTTGTCAGAGTACAATAAGTTATTTGAGCTTTACTCCCCAGGCCTCCGCTAAAAATGGGTTCTTTCTGACCCAGTCTGACTATCCCAGTAAACAAATGCCAAATAAATAAACAAATAAATAGGTACAAGCAGTTCAGATGTTTTGGCAAAGTAAGGGCACCTGACCATGTTACTCTGACAACAGCAAGATGAAATATATTACTTTGCTGGACCTTCCATCTATTCATCAGAGTCCAACATCAGAAGTGTATACAAAGTATAGCAATGTTTTGAAGAGGTATATAGTATGCATGTGAAAGCAGTTTTGCCCTCCTGTTAATTAGTCAGTGATGTGGCTGGCCAGGAAAGTTTCAGTGCACATTCTTGAGAAGAGCAAGTTCAAATACATTACAATGGTCATAATTTCTTTATGATTTATCACACTGAAATGTCTGAGGTATGTACAAAGTGCAGCTATTTTCTGGATGGTGGAGTGGAGAAGGTAGTTACAGTATCATTGTTAAAAAGATCATCTTCAATTACTTTCTTCAAGTTTTTTGGGTTTCTAATACCATGATGGGAACGGAACCCATTCCTAAGTCATACTACATTTAAAGTTCATGAAATTAGTATTGTTTCACTCTTTAATGTTAGCCAGAAGTGCCCTTTGCAGCACCTGCAGTGTGCCCAGTACTGACTCCTTCTACAACTCATATGCAGTTACATATATCAGTAACATCTAAGTACGATTGTAAATTCTTTTTTTATAAGACCCATTGCTCCAACTACTATTGGAACTGTCAGGAAATCTTTTCCACACTGCCTGAAAATCCAGGTATTTTATGACTTTGTGTCTCTCTCTGTGCTTAAGGCACTGTAGTCAGTGGGTGTAGCGATTTCAATGATCAATGCTACTTTTGTCTTCTTTTCATGGACTACTATATCTGGCTTTCTTGCATCTGTTTTTTGAGCTGCTTGTAATGGGTGATCCCATGTGATATAAACTTCATCTTCTTCTTCTTCTTCTTTCAGCTTTTCCTGGTTAGGGGTCGCCACAGCGGATCACCTGTTTCCATTTCTTCCTGTCCTCTGCATCTTGCTCTGTCACACCAGCTACCTGCATGTCCTCTCTCACCACCACATCCGTAAACCTTATCTTAGGCTTTCCTCATTTCCTCTTACCTGGCAGCTTCATCCTTAGCATCCTTTTCCCAATATACCCAGCATCCCTCCTCAGCACATGTCCAAACCAATGCAATGTCGCCTCCCTGGCTTTATCTCCAAACTGTCCAACCTGGGCTGACCCTCTAATATACTTTTCCTCATCCTGTCTACCCTCGTCACACCCAGTGCAAATCTTAACATCTTTAACTCTGCCACATCCAGCTCTGACTCCTGCCTTTTTGTCAATGCCACTGTCTCCAACCCATATAACATAGCTGGTCTCACTACCCTTTTGTAGACCTTCCCTTTCACTCTTACTGGTACTCGTTTGTCACAAATCACTCCTGGCACTCTTCTCCACCCACTCCACCCTGCCTGTACTCTCTTCTTCACCTCTCTTGCACACTCGCCATTACCCTGAACTGTTGATCCAAAGTATTTAAACTCATCCACCTTTGTCAACTCTACTCCCTGCATCCTCTCCATTCCTCTATCCTCCCTTTCATTCACACACATGTATTCTGTCTTAGTCTAGCTGACCTTCATTCCTCTCCTCTCTAGAGCATATCTCCACCTCTCCAGGCTCTCCTCAACCTGTTCCCTACTTTCGCTATCACAATGTCATCTGCAAACATCATAGTCCATGGAAACTCCTGTTTGATCTCGTCTGTCAACCTGTCCATCACCAGTGCAAATAAGAAAAGGCTCAGAGCTGATCCTTGATGTAATCCCACCTCCACCTTAAACGCATCTGTCACTCCCACTGCAGATCTCACCACTGTCACACTACCCTTGTACATATCCTGTACCACTCTTACATACTTTTCTGCCACTCCCGACTTCCTCATACAATACCACAATTCCTCTCTAGGCACCCTGTCATATGCTTTCTCTAAGTCCACAAAGACACAATGCAACTCCTTCTGACCTTCTCTGTACTTCTCCATCAACACTCTCAGAGCAAATATTTGTATCTGTAGTGCTCTTTCCCAGCATGAAACCATACTGCTGATCATTAATCATCACCTCCCTTCTTAACCTAGCTTCAACTACTCCTTCCCATAACTTCATGCTGTGACTGATCAATTTAATCCCTCTGTAGTTACTACAGCTCTGCACATCACCCTTATTCTTAAAAATCGATTCCAAAACACTTTTTCTTCACTCCTCAGGCATCCTCTCACTTTCCAATATTTCATTAAATAATCTGATTAACAATTCCACTGCCATTTCTCCTAAACACCTCCAAGCTCCCACAGGTATGTCATCTGGACCAACAGCCTTTCCATTCTTCATCCTCTTCATAGCTATCCTTACTTCCGCCTTGCTAATCCATTGCACTTCCTAATTCACTATCCCCACATCATCCAGCCTTCTCTCTCTCTTATTCTCTTCATGATATAAACTTCATAATTTTCTATAATGCTTTGTGATTCATGTTTAGATCCATGGTGGTGGTGTTGCGTTAGTGTTGTTGCCTCACAGTAAGATGCTGTCCGGTTCGAGTCTCAGCTAGAGCGTCTTCTGCATGGAGACATGCGTGAATTGGCATACCTTCGCTGAAGGTTGTGCATCAGGGATGGTAACTCGGCATGTAAAAATCAACTACCAATCATTAACGGACCGGAGTTCCGCTGTGGCAACCCCTAATCAGGAAAAGCCGAAAGGCACAACAACTTTGTGATTCATGTTTCCAAAGTTTTTCAGCTTCTTCAGTATTATAATGTTTGCACAATCCCCAATGCAACACTCTTGACACATTATCACGCCTTTCAGTACACAGTCCTTCTGCCATTCGTATATCATACCCAGATGTGCAACTGTTTCCCATTCTGTTTTACAAAACCTACATTTGTCTGTTTCTTCCACAAGTTCAATGGACTTTGTAATCCAATGTGTATGTAGTCCACTATCTTGGGCTTCCAATATTAACCTTTCATCTTTTGGTTTAAATTAGCCATTCCTGCATTTGATCCTGCTATACTTGCAACTATATGTATGCATTTTGCACATTTCTTGCCTTCTCATCTAATCTTTCACCTTACATTCTTTCTTTAGTTTTTGGTACATTTAGCTTGACATCAATATGCTTCTGCTAAACTAAGCAGGGAAGTCATCATAGGTTTATTCTCCTCGTGTTTTAACACTTTCACTACATGTGGGTCTTGTGAGGTCAGCCGATATATATGTAGTCCCACGACTGCAGATCTATACATATCAATTTCAAGGAGGCCCTTATCTCCTTCAGAAAGGGGACTATATAGTCTTGCTATACACTGATTTTTATAAATCAGTTAATGAGCATGAAGCATCCTTCTTGCTTTCCTGTCCAACCAATCCAACAGCTTTTGGGGTCAGTCAATCACTCCAAAACTGTAAGTTAGGACAGTAGGACAGGAAGAGTAAATTGGTATATAGCTTCGGCTTTATTCTTAGATGTCAGTACCATTTTCAGTATTAATTTTAGTCTTCTAAAATATTCCTTACTTTTATTATCATTTGTTTATGCTTTATTGTTGATCCTTCATCATTTCCCAAATATTTATACACTCCTTCTTGCTCAAGATCTTTTATATTACATTCTTGTTCCAGGCTGATGTTTTCCTGGTGCTGCAGCTTTCCTGTTTTAAAAGTTGCTTTTGCACATTTATCAAGACCAAATGATATTCTTATATCATCTGAAAAAGTTTTGACCACTTGCAGTTGTGCTTCCAGTTCTTCATCTGATGAAAATACAGTTTTAAATTGTCCACAAAAAGAAGATGAGAAGTAGCCAAACTGTAGCCATGACCTAATCTGTTAAGTAGACAGCTTAATGGGTTAAGGGGAAGACAAAAGAGCAGAAGTGACAAAGAATCATCCTGGAATATCAACCTTTTAATTTTTATCCTTGGAAAAATAATTTGTCCTTTATTATGGCTTAACTGCAAAGTGGTTTCCCACTGTTTCATGGTTGGTGTAATGTAATTGATCATTGTACGCTATAACTTATACATCTTTAAGCACTCTTTTATCCATGAATGTGAAATACTGTCAAATGCTTTTTTGTAGTCTGCATGTCATATTTAGATTCTTCCCCTTTTTACAGTTCTTCACTATGACTTTATTTAACAATAAATTATCCTTTTTTCCATATGACTTTCTTTTGTTACCCTTTTGTTCTATTGCCATGACTGAGTTTTCTTCTAATTGACTATAATCTATGTCAGCCTCGACTCCAGTATATAGTTTATATGTCATTGGAAGGCAAGTTATTGATCTACAGCTTTTAGGATAGCTTGCAGGTTCGCTCTTAAGTAGGAGTATTGTTTTTCCTGTTGTTACCAGGTTGGTGTCTGTATGGGGTGTAAATAGTTCTTATTCATGGCTAAATCCTCATGTAAAGATGTTAATACTTTTAGCCAGATGTTAAGTACTGCATCTGGGCCTGGAGTTTTCCAGTTAGAAGCTTTTCTATGGCCGTTACTTCTTCCCATTTCATATCCTGTACATTTAAACTCCCTCTGCTTTCTTTTACTTCTTCTAGCCATTCAGCCTCTGTATCATGTTCCACAGGATCTTCATAAATATTTCTCTAAACTGTATCGATTTCTTCTTTTTGATGATGTTTCAATTCCTTTTGCCTTGTTTCCCAATTCTTTATTAAAAGTTTTTCGGGTCATAAAATAAATTGCTTATTTTGCACTTTTCCTTTATATTTATTTGTATATCTTCTAAGTTTTTCTGCCTGTGCTGATACTCTTAGTTTATTATTTACAATAGTGCATGATGCATCCTGATCCGTTCTGACACTGCCCTTTGCTTTTATTACATGTATCTTTCTGAGTAGTTTTTGTTAACCTGTTCCCTCTTCTATAGTCTTCTAACAGTGACACTTCTTGTCTTAACTGCTTTATCATTTTCTCTGTTTGATACTTCCATGATGGCATTTCATTTCTCCACTTCCTTTCCCTTACTGCCCTGTGTTTTTGTGGTAAGATTTGTATCTGTTATCAATTTAGCTGCACAGTAATATATCCTATTTACTTCTGTTATATCACATGAATTTCTGAACATTCCTAATTACTGTGTTCATTTCTTTTATCCAACTTCTAACTCCATGGGTTTTATTGACTTTCTGTAGTCTATTTCTTTCATTGATCTTAATATGTCTGTCCATCTCTATTAAATCAAGCAGCTCTTCTCTTAGATCATTTTCTTCTAAACTGAGGGCACATTCTTTTTTCTCCATTTCCTGCAGGCATTCTACAGAAAGTTTCAGAGCATCTTCCTGTGCCACATTATCTTCAGTTTCATCCTGTGTCATCCATTGCTCTTTCATATGGAAACTCACTGGCCTATCACTCCACAACATTGACTGCATCAGAGCTGCCACAGTTTCCTGTTCCTTCCCTTGCTGTGAAACTTCAACTAAATTTTTGTACTGGTTTCCTATGCAAGGCTCCAAAGTATCTTCATATGGCAACTGATCAGATGTTTCCCACTCCACTGGTTTCTCCTTAATTTGGGGATCCATTTCTCTGTCCTGCTGTGATGTTATCAGAATTAGATTTTCTGCACTAAAACCTTCACTTTGCAGGTAACCTATAATCTTGCTTTCTGTTTCTTTAACTTCTCCATTACTAATCCTCTTTCCTACTTTTCTTCTTGTTTTCCTTTTTTTATTATTGTAAAATTTTCCTTATCTGGATTCCTTTGCCAGTATTTCTCTTCAAATTTTTTTGGTGCTGCTCTTTTGTATTGATTAGTTTTGCTTTTTCCTTTGCATAAATATTGCACCATATTAAATCTCTTTTTCTTTTGTATGTCCGTATGTCTTCTTCACATATCTGCTGCTCCTCCTGTTTCTCCTTTCTTTGGGGACTTGTTCCATTATGCCATGACATAACCTGTGTTAGACTTTCTACACCAAATCCATCACTTTGCAGGTATTCCATAATTTCAGCTTCTATTTTTTTAAACTACTGCTTTACTAATCTCCTGTTATATGTTCCTTCTTTGTGATATTATTTTTTTTCTATTGTGAAATTTTCTATGTCTGAATGCCTTTGCCTGTATTTCTCTTTGAATATCTTTGTGGCTGCCTTTTTGTATTGATTAATTTGGCTTTCTTCTTTTCATAAATAATGCACCATATCAGATCTCTCTTTCCAATGTCCATATTTCTTTTTAATACCATTCAAAAATCTATAGATTTTGTTCTTTATATTTCTGCACTTTCTCAATTGCTTCTTTTTCCAAACAGCCCAAGTTTTTTTTGGTCTATATAATGTTTTTCATAAATCTAATGTATTAATGAACACAATTTTTTATCTGAAGCTTCTGACAGTTTTTCTTGTGCAAGTATTTTAGTTTCCTCTAATTTCTTTCTTAATCATTTTGTATATCTTCTGTCTGGTAATTCTGGGCTTCTTGTATAATAATAACAGTACATATGTTCTTTCTTATCATGAATAGTCCACTCTATCATCTTTATGGCTCTTTTTTGGCCTATGATTTTTGTCGACTACTAATCCTTTCTACAACAGTGAGGCCATCTTCACCCTGGGCCAGGCTTTTCCCCATTGCTGGAATGTTTCCATGCCTTGAGGATTCTACACTGTCATTTTTTCCAGTCCTGGCACCAGTGCACCTAATAGGATTAAGCACTTTTTACCTGGGTCTTGTGCATCTAGTTATATATATATATTTTTTTAGT
>NC_056739.1:1916512443-1916519943 GCF_019279795.1 Protopterus annectens
AAAATATTATTTTTTTAGAATTATAGTCATAGCTTGAATAACAAAACAAAAAATGGCTTTGGATAGTCTGGTTAAAAATGAAAATACCGTTATGATAAAAGTTGATAAAGTTGGTGTAATAGTCCTGTGGGATTCAATTGATTATAATAATGAGGTTAACAGACAGTTAAATTATACTGCATCATATTATAAGTTGCCAGTTGATCCAGGGTTGGATTTTGAATCCTTTGTAGATAGATTTTTGATTAAGGCAAAAAATAGTGGTATCTTATCTGATGTGTTGTTGCAGCATTTTGTAGTGGATGACTCAAAACCACAATGGTTCTATATTTATTTATTTATTAACATTTGTTGACCGGGAAAGTCCGACTAGGTTCCACAGATCCTGTTTTCAGCGGAGGCCCGGGGAGAAATGCTCCAGAAGCATGTCTTTAGAATGCTATATCTTACCTAAGATACATAAATCTAGTACGAATCCACCTCAGAAACCTATTGTTTCTGGACATCATTCTCTCACTGAACCACTATCACTTTATTTAGAAGGTCAATTAATACCACTATTGTAATTTGTGAGATCTTGCATTAAAGACAACACTGAATTTCTGAAACTTATGAATTTTATTTTATTTTATTTTATTTATTTATTTTATATTTGTTGACCGGGCTAGTCTAACTGGATGCATGTCCATTTTCAGTAGAGGCCCGGGGAGAAAAGCTCCAAGCATAAACAATAACAATGTAAAAAAAAAGGAAACAAGTGTAATAAAGTCATATAAGGTAACAGTACTATGGTAACATTGGTAAAAGGAGAAAAGTAAAATGGCATTAAAAAATATTGACTATAAACATTCAGGTAAAAGTTAAACTAAATATAAATAAACAAATGCATTAGATAGAATTAGGATATGTGTAGAAAGATTAAAGTTCTTAAATTGTATCATATTACTAAGATTAAAGCAAGAAGAGAAGTAACTAGTTTTGGAGGCAAAGAGTTGGGGGGGAGTGGGAGGGTAAGAACAGAAGTGAAATAAAAGTTTCAGTCTGGGTTTGCACAAGGACAAAGCCACTTAGTTTTTAGATGTTCTTTTATGTGTTTTTTGGATTGAGATGCAGATGCTAGGGTAGATAGTTCAGGAGGGAGCTGATTCCAGTTTTTCCCTATAGTGTTTGAGAAAAGTGAATCACCAGCTTTGTTGTTAGATTTAATTGAGGAGACAAGGAGTTTATTTGTAGAACGTAGTGTAGCCGGATTTTTATATGGAGGGATCAGATTAGAGAGGATGGGGGTATCATTGGGGTGATGTAGGATCTTTTGTGTGATAATTAACTGTTGACAGAGTATATGGTTCTGTATTTCTAACCATCCTAGTTGTCTAAGGTTAAGGCAGTGGTGGGTTTTAAAGGGAGAGCACGTGATGAATCTAGCTATACTATTATAGCAGGTAGAAAGTTTAGAGATGTTGTTTTTAGATAGTTTAGTATATATAGCAGAGGCATAGAAAAGGGTAGAAATTAGGTGGGTTTGTGCGATAGTTTTCCTGGCTGAGGGGGTAAGGAAGGGTTTAATTCTGCAGAGGGTACCAAGTTTTTTGTTGACAGACTTTATGGTGGAGTTAATATGGTCGTCATAGTTAAGATGATTGTCGATTGTGACACCTAGTAGGCGGGTGGTAGTATCTGGTGCTATGTTAGTAGCATTATTAGAGGTTATAGAGAAGAATAGAGTAGGTGACTTATGAGTTGGTGTAAAAAGCAGTAGTTTTGTTTTTTTAGGATTAAGGAGAAGGCGATGTTGCATGAACCAGTTTTCTACTTTTTGGAATACAGTTTGGGTTAGGGACTGGAGGGAGGCTATGTTGTTGGAAGTACAGATTAAGGTAGAGTCATCTGCATATTGAATGCAAGTGGCATGGGGTATGTTCAAGTGGAGGTCGTTAATAAATATGGAAAAAAGAAGTGGACCTAAGATAGAGCCTTGAGGGACTCCAATATTTACAGGAAGTAAGGAAGACAAATTGTTATCCCAGAGTACAGCTTGCTGTCTATTTTGAAGATAACATCTGAGCCATTGTAATGCTTGTAGATCGAGAGAATGGTACTTTAGTTTTTCAAGAAGTAGGGTATGATTAACCATATCAAAGGCTTTTGACAGATCTATAAATAGTGCAGAGGAAAAGGAGTTATTATTGTGGTTTTTGTTTACAGTGTCAGTGAAGGAGAGAAGAGCAGTAGTAGTACTGTGGAATGGTCTGAAGCCATGTTGACAGTTGGCTAGTAGGTTATTTTGTAGAAGGTGGTTGAGTAGTAGTTTGTGAATACATTTTTCCATTATCTTAGCTAATGGGGAGAGTAAGGCAATGGGTCGGTAGTTAGTGAGGTCAATTGAAGTTCCACCTTTATGTAGAGGGATAATGTGGGATACTTTCCATATGGTAGGGATTTTGCCTTCAGAGATGGTTCTGTTAATAAGGATAGATATGGGGTAGCCAATGGCTTGTGCGGCAATTTGTAGGTATTCAGATAGGAGACGGTCAGCGGATGGGGTGCAAAGTTTTAGTTTAGTAAGTAGCTTGTAAATAAGAGATGTTGGAACAGGGTGTATATGAAAGGTTGGGGAAAGAGTATTAGAGGTATTCGATGGAGAAGCAGGTAAAGGTGGTAGTGAGTTGGCTTGGGATTGAATGGCTTCGGTAAAGTAGTTATTAAAGGCATCAGGGATCAGGTTGGAATTATTTTGGTTGAAACCTGCTGGGGTGGGAGTAGTAGTGTTTCCTGGCTGAAGAAGTTTATTGATTCCTGACCAAATTTTTTTTGGCGTTTGTTGTGTAGTTTGTTGGAGGTTTAGTTAGAAGTCTTTTTTATCCCTAAGGGTATCTCTCTTGGTAGCATTTCTTAATTGTTTAAAGAGGAGGTGGTCAGATGGGCATCTGGTAGTTCTCCATTTAGCCCATATTTTGTTTCTAAGGAGCATTTTTTGCCTAGTTTGTTTAGTTAGCCAAGGGGCAGATTTGGTTCTTATTCTAATGGAGCAGTATGGTGAGTGGTGATTTAGTATTTGAAGAAAGTTAGTATTGAAGTAGGTTACAGCCTCATTAAGTTCAAGATAGGTTAGTGGTGACCAATCACATGCTATTAGTTCATTTAGAAAACTGTCAGGATTAAAGAATTTTTTAGAGCATGAAGTTATGAGATTATGACTAGTTGGAATGTGAACTTTTTGTCTGATAATGTAAGTGAGCATATGGTCACTAATATTATCAGGAAGGGTTCCTGGAGTATAGTTGTTAGGGTGCCTATTAATAAGGATCCAATCAAGGGTAGATTCTTTCCTGTTAGGTTTGTGAATTCTAGTAGGAGTAGTTATTAATTGAGAGAAGCCATAAAGATTTAAGTGGTTAGTTGGGGTCAGGGAATTACAGGTGAGCCAGTCTATGTTGAAATCACCCAGTACAATGGTCTCTTGGGGTAGTTGGGTTGATAGGTAACTAAGTAGGTTTTCGCGAGTATTAGTATTGTTTCCAGGGGAAAGATACATACAAATAAGGTAGATAGATTTTGAGTTGTTTATTTGGAGTTTGGTTGATAATATTTCGGATTTGGTGTCAAGTAATGGTATCTCATTAAAAAGGGAAATCTGGAGATTAGCTTTATAGATAATAGCAATTCCTCCACCTTTTTTGGTTATGCGGTCATGTCTAAGGATGTTGTAACCTGTAGGGGTAATTTCCTGGTCTAGGGTAGAAGGTTTTAGCCATGTTTCTGTGAGACATAAGATGTCAAAAGAGTGCAGGTCTAGGAGTGCATGTAAGTGTGAGATTTTATTGTTGATACTTCCAATATTAAGATGAGCTATTAGGAGGGAGTTAGGTGCTTTAGATAATGTGGAGTGCACGGGTAAAGTTATATTATCTAGGCTATTGGTATTATTATAATTGGGGCCTGGGTTTGGATGAATATCACCATCTGAGAGGAGGTGACATTGGTGAAGTAGTTGAATTTTAAAAATGTTATTGAAGTTATTGGAACTTTTTTTGGAAATGAGGTATGTTACATGTATTGCTCTGTGATATTTTGGGAGTATGTAGTTAGAGGTAGAGGTTGTGTTACAATGAGTAAGGGTGTCGACACAAGTAGATGATAGAGTTTGTTGGAAATGATGGATGAATAATTTGCAAGTACTGAATAGTTCATATTTGTGTACGTTAGATGTATAATCTTTGTACACAAGTATAGCACACGAGGGAGGCATATTGGCTATTAAATATTGGCTTACATTTTTAGGACTGTATTCTGAGTTTCATGTTGAGTTCCTGTTAAAATTGTCAGGTTTGGTCCTTGAACATAATGTGTTTCAATATAAGAAAGATTGGTATCTGCAGATTAAAGGAACTGTAAAGATTGTAACTTTTGCACCCATCTATGTAGAAGTGTTTATGAGCTGTTTGGAATTAAATCTAATTTACAATGAAAACAACCCATTTAAAAATATTTGAATATGTGGTATAATTTTTTGGATGACTGTTGGTATATTTGATCTGGTCCTCCAGATTTATAGAAAGATTTTGTAAGCTATTTGAATTCTAATGCCTTTGGCTTGGTATTCTTGGGTAAGATTGATTTATTTAATATAGACTTCCTTGATGTCCATGTTACGAAACTTATTGATGGTATGATTGCCACAAGTTTATATCGGAAGCCTTTTAACAAGAATTCATTACTAGAGGCTACTAGTTGCCATCCAAATTATATAATTAGAAATATACCAAACCGCACAATTTTTGAGAATGAGGTGAATTTGTAACTCAACAAAAGAGTATGAATCTGAAGCTATGAAAATGGAGGCCAGATTTATTGAAAGAAGGTATAAGAAAGTAGATGTAAGACATCCACATACTATGGCTTCTAATGAATCAAGGGAAGAATTGTTGCAATCTATCAATAGAGCTGTTGAACCAACTAAATATTCACCCGTATCTAGATTAATAACCACTTATAGTATCAATACATTTAAAATCTGTGAGGTGATTAACAAATACTGGTACCTGTTGAAAACAGATGTATTTTTTGAATAGTATTTAGATGATTATTGCCATTTTGATTATCGAAGAGGAAAGAACATAGGAGAATACCTTTCAGGTTTTAAAAAGGTTATTAACAAACAAAAGTCTAAGAAAAATGTGTTATGTGGCAGTACACATTGCGGTAATTGTGTCTATTGTAAAGTTATTTCTAAGACTAAATCTTTTATGTTTATTAATATGCCTAAAATATTTAATATTAGATATATGATTACTTGCATTACAGAATGAGTTATGTATATGGATGCGTGCCAGTGCAGAGCTTTCTATGTTGGTCAAACTGCAAGACCCTTAAAATAAAGAATAGTAGTTAATCTGAGAGATATTAATTGTAAACTCTCTAGGAGTTCTCTGTATAAGCACCAACTAGAACATGCCAATGCACATTTTATTTTTGTTGGCATTCATGTGGTACTAGGTGAAGGGTTATTAAATTTATCTAAACACAAAATCCTGGATCAGAAAGAAAGATTGTGGATTATTAATCTAGACACTATGTATAAACTGGGGCTTAATGAAAATTTGTATAATGAATTCAGTTAGATGAATATTGGATGGTGTTCTTTTGGAAGACGTTTAAATGCAACATATCAAGCTACTAAAGTTGCTGATTAAATATCTATTTGCACTATTTTGAGTTTTAGAAAACAAGTGGTCATTAATATTTATGATTCTTATTATTTCTCTTTCAAGCAATTTGACATACTTTTTGCAAAGAAATTGTGATTTGGATAACATCTAAATTTAAGTGAACAGTTAAGTGCTTTTTAGCATTTTATATTAATTATATTAACTATATTGATTAGAGTACAGTGTTTAGATAAGTATGACTATTGATGAGTTTACTTGGTGTGTATATATTTCTTATACATCGATGTTTAAAATGAATGCTGTTACTTTAGTCAACCTCGCGAGCTGTATAAGCCTGTATTGCACTGATGACGCAAGTGGGCAAAACCGGTCTGCAGCAGTTTTTACTTTCAGCCAGACTGCTTTTATAATTATTCCATTGGATTACAAAAAAACTGTTTCAAAGAAGATTCTTGTATACAGAGTGCTGTTTTTTGATGGAGATGTGAATTTACAATAAATTCAGTGCACCAGTGAGCTGGTTTGTGCACGGAAAGTTGTTTTGTGATATATATATATATATATATATATATATATATATATATATATATATACATACATATATATATGTATATATATACATATATATATATATATATATACATTTTATTTATATATATATATATATATACATATATATATATATATACATATATATATATATATATATATATATATATATATATATATATATAGTGTGTGTGCATGCATGTGGGTTTATATATGTGCGTATTTACAACATCTTACAGATATCTCTTACTTTCTGTAAAATGGCATATAAATAACTCAATAATGTCAGATTAAGCACAGCAACAAATAAATTATTAGAAGAGCAGGGAAGAGAAAAGCAAGCAGAAATAAAGAGAAAGGGAGGCAGGGTACAAAGAAAAAAGCAGGCAAGTTCAAGCCTATGGAAATAGCTAAAACATATTATTTACAAAACAGTGATTTGAAATTCTATCAAAGCATTATGTGACTGAAAATGTTATGACACTCGACAGTGAGATAATCTATGTTTAGTCTGACAGCTAGATGAAGAGAGAGGCCTGAAGAAAGAGAAGGAATGGGGACTGCATAAAAGGGATGGGGTCTGCAGAAAAACAAACTCAGAATACACGAAAGAAATATGTAGAAAACATAAGTAAGAAAATTTAAAGTAAAAGAAAACATAAAATGGCAGACATAATAAGCAAGTCTAAGAATATGTCAGTTATAAAACCTAAGGACAAAGCTTAGTAAGCAGGTATTTCAGTCTAACAGGAGGCAACTGATTAGATACTGTAGTTAATACACACTTAAGTGCCCTTCACCGAGAGATACTGATTTCTGTTGGTGTTTTGCAGAGAAAATTACTCTTCTCAAGGGAGCAAATAAGCAGATATTTTCCCAGGGTAGTTTATATGCAGATTTCTGTTTCCTATGCATAGCCACAAATCTATGTGATGATTGTGTTGTACCAACAATAGGCTGACACTACATTTTACATAATCAAACTTTTCAAAAATGGATATAGATGATGCTAAGTAAAGGCTCATACAGTGCGGAAAAGATATTAAGCAGTCTTTATGGAGTTAAATCACTGCTACATTACCTCAGTAAGATAAAATCTCTGCTTCTTATCTAGCTGAGCAAATAATGACTGTCTCCTTTTCTCTCTCTAACCATGTCACAAAGTTAAAAGAAAAACATACTTGCAGTAAAAGAATGCACTATTCGCAGGGAACAAAATGATTGCATATTGTTTATTTAATCATTTATTTTTAATAAATCCACGATTCTACCTGGAATTACA
>NC_056739.1:1916524943-1916529943 GCF_019279795.1 Protopterus annectens
TTCTGAACTATACCGGAAGACGTGCTGGAGGAACAGCATTGTACATTACAGTAGTATGCACCCCCAGCATATCTTTCAGAATATAGTAAGAAGTCAGACTCAGAATGTCACGTCTCACTACCAGTGATGAAAGTTATAGTTTGAGACAGGAGATGCTAGCTGAAAATCTGTCATCAAGGGGATACAGTAAACAAGAAGTAGAAGGCATTTATCAAGTGAATAAATCCATGAGAAAAGAAAAAGGTAAGCCCTATTTATATAAGAAGCAGGGTAATAATGCGAGTGCTAGTAATACTGAACAACGAATGAATGTGAACAGAATAATAATTCCCTATTCCAATAAAAATTTGAAGATCAAGGAAGTCATTAACAAAAATTGGGGTATTTTAGCCACTGACAACAGGATTGTTGAGACAGTGGGAGTGAGACCCAGTTTTTCATATAAAAATACAAAATCTTTGAAAAGGTTGCTGTGCTATAAGAGCAATACAAAGAGATCAGTCCCATCTACTAGGCAGGGCACCTTCTCTTGTAGAGGGTGCAATCAATGTGCTTATATGTCTGGTAGTGATTGTTTCACACACCCGGACACAAGTAATGAATATAAGCTTAATTTTTATGCCGACTGTAAATCTAGAGACCTAGTATATTTAGCTGTCTGCCAGACATGCTTGTGTTTCAATATAGTAAAAACAAACAGAAGTCTTCGAGAATGTGTCAGAGAACACATATATGCGATCAATAGAAAAGATGATCACGATTCTTTGGCTAGACATGTCTTGAATGTGGGTACGTCACATAAATTCACATTTAGTGTTTTAGAACTGATCAGGAAAACTGATAGACTGGGGGATATTAAGAATTATACTGAGGAATGTGTGAATAGGTGGATAATTAAACTGCAGGGTTACAAGGGACATGGCCTCAATGAGAAGGTGACTTTGAAACCATTTTTAGCAGTGCGCCCCTATGCACACTAGTATGTAAAGTTTTATATGTTATACAAGTTATTTATGTATATTTGTATGAATGTATTAAATATATATTTTTAATAAATGTTTTTATTGATATATGTCTCAGTCAACAGAGTGTTATGAATACGCTATGAATAAACTTTTTTCTGTTTTGTTTTGTTTTTAAAAATGGGTTGAGGCATAATGTGTGATGTAATTAAGTGGGCAATGATTGGCTGTTTTTTGTATGTAGTACTATTTAAATGAGTTGTAGTTTATTGCAGTTGTTTAAAGTCTGATGAAGCGTTGAACAGAGGTGAAAGCGCTTACTTTGTACTGCAGTGATTAAAACGTGTCTTTTTATATACTTGCCGTGGTGAGCCTCATCTGTTTTGTGATATACATTAGGAGTCTCACAAAAAATACCCTGAATTGTACCAAGTTGATTCATGACAACATTACCTACTCAAATTTTGAGGACATAGCTAACATATTAGCTTACAAATTTAGTTCAAGCATACCACTTTCCCTGTATCTTCCCGTGTTTCCTTCGTGTGATACATTGTCAATACCCCTCTAGAAATTGCCTCTAAACTAGACTTAAAAGCTCTCATGGAATAAATGCTAACTCCACAGGGCCTGATAATAGACCAGGGTGATTATTTATTTGCATTTGTAGATTGAGTTAGTCCCACTAGGCTAGCGACCTCTTTTCAGGGGTGACCCAAGGTGGTATTTTTACTGACTACAATAAATTTACAAGGACACCAGAGGAATTACACTACGCTGTTTGATAAGTGGCACTGAATATTTTATAGGTTCATAGGTTCATAGGTTCATACTAGGCTATCTGCCCTAGGGCATTTATAAGCCTAGCCAGAATGTGTTTGGCTTTCGCCACCCATTTTAAATTTATTTTGCTATGCCCTTTTTTGAGGTTAGTATACTGTGCCTCTGTCTAACAGTGACACAGAAGTGATACCCGGGCTAAACCTACGATCTCCCATCCACTCATCAAGATTCCTCTTGAAGAGAGTCAATGAGGGACTCTGCCTAACCTGGACTGGGATTTTATTCCAGAGTGAAGGGAGCCTCTGGGTTATGAATCTGTCCCTCCAGCATGTCCTATTTATTTCAGTGCTGAGGTTCAAGTCTCTCGTGCGCGTAGCTCGATGGGATTTGGATTTTCTGAGGTGCAGCATGTCCATTAATTCCGGGCTGGACATGGCTTTATACGTCAGGCACAGATCGCCTCTGAACAGGCGGTATGCCACTGAGTAGAGCTGGAGTTTCTTTAACTGGGCAGCATATGGCATCTGTTTGAGCCCTTTGATCCTCTTGGTGAGGTACTTTTGGAGTCTTTCCAGTTGCTGCAGGTGTCTGGTAAGGCACATCCCAAAAGGGGCATTGTACTCAATTATGGGCCTGATGAGGGATGAGTAAAGAGGCACGATGACCTCCCCTGATCTAGATGTGAATCCCTTCATGATTAGGTGGGCTATATAAAATGTTTTTCTAACCACTTTGGCCACATGGTTGTCAAATGAGAGATTGCTATCAACTTGGGTCCCCAGGTCCCTAATTACTTCTTCTGTACTTAATGGATTACCACCAATGTGGTAATTTGTGGGCACTTTGTTTTTGCCAAAGGGGATGACTATACACTTTTTGGCATTTAGCTTGAGGCCATGGCTCTGGCACCAGTTGTCTGTTTCTATGAGGCCCTTTTGGAGGATGCTTGTGTCGGCTGCAGATTCGATTATGGTGTCCAGTTTGCAGTCATCTGCAAACTTGATCAGCCACAGTCCTTCCGTGTTGGCCTGTACCTCCGAGAAATATATACCGAACAAGAGGGGTCCCAGGACTGAGCCTTGTGGGACACCACTTGTAACTGGTTTGGAGTCTGACATGGCTCCAGCAATTCTAACCATGTGGGTTCTGTCCTTGAGCCAGTTTGCAATCCATCTAGTGACATAGGGGTTTATATTTAAGCTGGTGAGCTTATCTATAATGCCCGAGTGGGGTATTGTATCGAAGGCTTTTGCGAGGTCCAGGTAGGCTGTGTGGACCATCTTCCCCTTGTCAATGGCCTTGGTGACTGTTTCAAAGAAATCAACCAGGTTTAAGAGGCAGGATCTGCCCTTAACAAAGCTGAACTGGGTAGGATCCAGTTTCTGTAGGTCCCCAATATCTTTATTTATGAGGTCCATGATGATCCTTTCCATAGCTTTGCAGACTAAGCTAGTCAGGCTTATGGGGCAATAGTTTCCAGGATCCGTTGAGGCACCACCTTTATGGAGAGGGACCACTGTTGCTGTACGCCACTCTTTGGGCACATATCCTGTAGTAAGGCTGAGATTGAACAGTAGTTTTATGTTTGGGTTTAGCTCTTCTTGGAGTTCATGTAGGACGCAGCCCGGGACACCGTCTGGTCCCATTGATGCTGTGTTTTTTGCTTTGGAGAGGCGGCTCTTACCTGAGCATCTGAAATGTCAGGGGGGCAGCACTCTGCTGGGATAGATATTTGCCCTTTTGGTGGGGGGGGGTTTGCACTGAACCTGTCAGCTAGGATGTTGGCAATGTCTGTGGGTTCGGTATATTTTTTGTCATTTTGGACTAATTCTGAGCATATCTGGGAATTACCACCCAGGTTCTTAACATAACTAAAAAAAGCCTTGTGATTATCCTTAGTGTCCTGTGCAATTTTTTTCTCAAAGCTGGCCTTAGACAATTTTATGAGTGCCCGTAGTTTTTTGCTAATACTGATCAGTGATGCCTTCCCTTTTTGGGATTTTGCTCTATCATTTAGTAGCTTCCTCCTTCTATTGTATAGTTTGTTTATGGCTGGGGTCCACCAGACAGGACGTCTGCCTTTGGAGGATTGGGTCTTAGTTTTATTTGGGATCGCATGATCCATGCATTCCTGAAGGTGTTCATAGAATGCGTTTATAAAGGATTCTGCAGTCTGGACCATATTTTCCACATGCCCGGGGGCTTTGAAGGATTCCACCTCGGTTTTGAGGAGTGTGAAATTTGCTTTAGAGAAGTTTTTCCCTGTGGTTTTCTGGGCAGGGGGTGGGGTCGGGATGTGAATATCCAGTGAGATTAGTTTATGGTCTGATCTTACCAGTGAGGGATACACTTCTGGTCTGGAGCATAGAGTCCCCATGTTGGTAATGATCAGGTCCAGTATGTTTTCCCCTCTTGTGGGAATGGTAACAAGTTGTTCCATAGCATTTGAGTTTATAAATTCTAGGAACCTTTGGGCTAGGGTGTTGGAGCTAGAGTAATGCTCCCAGTCTATGTTTGGGTAGCTGAAATCATCCAATATAATGGTGTTTGGAGAGACCTTCATATTTTCCAGTGTTCTCAGGAAGGCTGAGTGGGGTTCCTGGGTTTGGGAGGGTGGTCTGTAGCAGGCTATAAACTGGAAGGCAGTTTTACCCACTGTTAGTTGCACATGGATAGTCTCTGATGCTTCGTGCTTTGCCACCAACCTGGAGGTGTGGGTATCTTTGATGAATATCGATACTCCCCCTCCTTTTGTGGTTCGGTCCAAGTTTTGGGGCCGAAAAGCATGGTATGAGGTATAACCTGGTAGTGATGGGGTGCTCTCGGGAGCCCTGAACCAGGTTTCTGTTACTGCACAGATATCGATGTTCTCCATGCTAAGGAGAGTTTCGAGTGTGTGCATCTTGAGGTTTAGACTTCTGGAGTTGAGTAGCATTACTCTTAGTTTCTTATCTCTTGTGATACCTATGGAGGTGGGTTTGTCTTTTGAGCCTTGCCTAAAAAAGGCACTATGGGGGTAGCAAGAGCCTTTGCCAATATCCGAAAGCCCAGGGGTGACAGGTGCAAGCCGTCCCTAGCGAAGCATCGTGGCTTGTCGAGCATATCATCCCAAGTTGACAGGCATTGGATCCCCTTTGAATGACACCAGTACTTAAGCCAATTGTTGAAATTGATCATCTTGTCTTCATATTGTGACATCATTCTTGGTGAGGGTAAGATGCTACTCAAGGTCAGGGTCATACCGGCCTGGGCTAC
>NC_056739.1:1916534943-1916582443 GCF_019279795.1 Protopterus annectens
GCATTGCTGGATCCTGGACTGTTTTTTTTTTTAACAGGACAACAAATATGGCATTCCCCCACTAATTTTCAGGTTGTCAGACTTGACGTTACCTGCCTCTACCAGATTTAAATTTAGTAAATTGGATATCATTACAAACACTATTTGGGTTATATGGGTGGCTGGCATACCATTCAGAAATAAGAGACTCCCCCAGTCTCACTTGCTTTTTTGAACTTGTCAATGAATACTCCACTGAGCTAAGCAAAGTAACCATTCACTGTTAGAATTATTACTATATGTGGTGGGCACTGAGTTTTGAATTGTACTGTGAAGGACTGCCAGGGCATATAATGTTTACAATGAAAACTGCGAAACACAGATTTGTGTACATGTCTGCTGCTAGACAGCACCAAGTTCAAGGTAATCAGCTTGTGCTTCATCCAATTTAAGTTTTGGAAGGTCAGTTATGTCATTTGCATCATTCTGCCTAGAGCCATACTAGCTATTACCTCATCCTGACATACAGTACAGCCTCTGTCCCATTAACAAAACTGAGATTTCAGAGAAGACTGCAGCCAGCCACTGGAAAACTGTTAATTCACCCATAGTACTTTCTATATTTCTGTCTTTGCCCAATAAAAAAAAAAACAACTACTAAATGAAAGATGGCTGCTGTTAATGGCATAATCAGGTCGTGGTCACTGCAGAAGCAAGGTACAATTTGTACTTGGTTGGTTCACTGAATTAAACCAGATGATACAAGCCAGTAGTCCTACCTGCTTTGGCTGACAAACTAAGAGGCTGGGTAAGAAAACTCACTTTTGTCAGCATCTGTCTCAACAGTAGCACACAATTGCTTCCGGTGCTTGAAGCTCATAAGGCTGTGGTTCCATTCTCACCCCCAGGTAATTGGGATCAGTTTTTCACTACTGACATTGTAGTGAAGCATTGGGTGGTGCTGCACTCCTGAGTGTGCCATCCTTCAGATGAGACATTAAACTAAAGTCACAATTGAATTGATAGTAGCACAGGTGGATATAAAAGCTGTATTCCAGAGTGTGCTATCCTTTGTTTGAGATGTTGGCAGTTCAATTGGATGTAAAAGAGTCCATAGCACTTATTGATAAGAGTAAAGAAACTTCCCTGTTGCCCAAGTCAAATTCCCCATTATCATTATGCCAACAGTCTAGTGGGGCTAACGTTGTCAATAAAGAATAGATAGATAGATAGATAGATAGATAGATAGATAGATAGATAGATAGATAGATAGATAGATAGATGGATACAGAGACTCACACTACATCACAGCATACATCTTAAGGCCATTACATTCATCTCTGTGTAGAGCCAAGATCAAGCCATTATAGAACCTACAGTTACATTATCATCTCCACCTTTTGAACAGTCTTTTGGTTAATATGGTTGGTCACCTGCAATAAGCTTGCATAAAACGCAGGGCAGTCAGACCAGTCTCATGGTATAAATGGATGATGTTCTGACTACAGCCCACATGACTCTTTCGATTAGTGGCACTAGGTGCCCGAGGGACCAGGCAGGAGAAGATTAGCATGTAGAGCTGATGCCAGCTCATTCATTCTGGGAGGAGGGAAGCTGCTATCCCTATAGCACTGGTTACAGCTAACAGTGGCTGGATGTAATAGCCCACCTTCAGAGGCCATATTGGCTTATGCTTTGTTTGGTGGGGACCTTACTAAGGGGGAAACAGGACTTGTGTGAGTGTGGAAGCATTCATGCCTCCTCTTCTTGACTAGGCAGCAATGGTGAGTCGTGAGTCCACGAACAGTCTAATGAAAGGAAGGGCAGACCAGACCACAGGACTTACAGCTGCCACTTTCACTTCAACTCAATGCTTACCATTTGAGAAAAAGATGAACTAGTAGGGCTTCTCAGACTAAAATTAATGGACCTTGGAAATGTAACCTAGCTCAAAGATACCTGGTTCCTACCCATACAGAATGAATGGGCTGACTGATCGCAGGTAATGCAGCCATCAGGCACGAGAACTGCAGAGAATGGTATGGGGTAAAACAAAGCAGGAAAGTGTATCCTATGGTCTTACTCTTATCACTGTGAAGGGATACATAGCAGTTTTAAATTTCCTGAGCTCTCAATTGCCTTAGCTGTCATGCCTCTGGTGTAACTATATATGCTGTAGCCAGTTGTATACAGTGTAATAACCCTTACCTTGGTGTACTGTATCCCCAATCAATGCACTTCATGCAACATTAATAGGCCAATGCTAATTTTGTTTGTTGTAAAATAATGCAGCCATGCTGCTGTTTCAGTACTGACCCAATCGGTGTCTTTTTTTTTACAATGTTTAGACCTCTTATACTGACAAAAACATCTAAATACATAAATGGCTACTACTTAAATAGCCTGCTTCCCTTTTTCCTACATCAGCGCCAGATATCCCAGTTATTTTTAAAGGTAGATGTACTAGAATCCTCTGATGTTCTGTAAAATATATCTCTCCTGAACTAACCACCTTATATTTAAAAAGCAGTGGCTCCAAGTGCATATACTAACACTTTTGGAGCAGGGCAGCAGTTTGTATCTCCAAGCAAACCAGAAGAATGACAAAGATTTGTTTGCTTGCCCAGGTTATTACAGACAGGTTACTCAAAGTTTCTACTTACCTCATTCACCTGAAGGTTTCATGCTGCAGATGAGCTATAAACATAATAAGCCTTGTTTCGCTAACAGTATAACTATAAAGCACTGTATAAACTGTTAGAAGATAGAATGCATTCATACTTCTAATGCAGTTTATTATTGCTAGATGGACAATGAAGTGGATAACAAATGCAATTCCTCGGCTTGATGGATGAGACACTGAGGAAAGTGTCAACTACTGTTGTGGTGTCTAGCTGCCAACAGAAGGTACACTAGATGAGAAACATTCCAAAGAGTTGTGCCATGCTTTTGACCTCCTATACCATTCCCTAGACTGGTAGAAACTTCATAAGTTCACAGGTTCATAGGTAGGTACTAGGCTATTGGCCCTAGGGCCTATATAAGCCTAGCCAAAATTGTACCCTGGCTTTCGCCACCCAAGAAAATTATTCTCCTGTGCCCCTGCAGAGCCACAGAAGTGATCCCTGGGATGAATTTCCTATTTCCCATCCAATCATCAAGATTTTTCTTGATGAGTGCTAATGAGGAGTTCTGTTTGACATAGGTAGTCTGTTCCAAAGTATGGGAAGTCTCTGGGACAGGAATCTATCCCTCCAGAATGTTCTGTCTATTGTGGTGACAAGGTTTAGGTCCCTAGAGCGTGTAGCTCAGAGGGATTGGGATTTCTTTAAGTGGAGCATGTCCAACAGCTCTTGACTTAGCTTTGTATGTTAGACAGAGATCGCCTCTGAGTAGGCGATATGCATCAGAGAAAAGCTGGGGTTTTTTGAGACGGTCTGCATAGGGCATCTGATTGGAGGATACTTTCTCTTGGCAAATCCTCTCTTGTTGTGCCTAAGGCTTTTAGGGTACAATTCATGGATACAATATTTACTCATAGCACTGTAATGTTGTACTAAGTAAGATGTAGCATGATTCCTTAAAATTCTGACACAAATCTGATCATCAAGAGCAAGACAAGTGTATTTTTTTCACTAAGACATAGTTTAATTTATGGCTATGAGAAGAGTAATTGCCCCAAGTGCATGAAAGCTTTATTGCCTCAAGTGCATGGAAGATTTATGAACATTACACTCCTCTTGGCAAAAAGCACAGCACAGCCTGTTTCTACACACATTTAATGCCTGTGTCTAAGGTTCAGAATAATACATTAGACCTAACTCAGGGCAGTTCTACGTGTTTAAGGTCTGAAAGCACTCTGTAGTTTAGAGATGCGCTTCTGCTTCTGACTATCTAACATAAAAAACAAAGAAACTAGTGGTCTTAAAAGTTCGTTGATGAGCTCAGTCACAATAATTTCCAAAAATCATGAAACCCAGGTTGTGTTCCAAAGCAACAAGTCTTTATTCATCACAGACAAGAGATTCTCAGTAACAAAAAAATCAGAAATACTTTCAACAATGTTAAACATATCAGTTTTTCTATACTTAGAAGTAGGTGTGGAAAATATGTGTACTGTTTAAATTAAACCAGCCTGTTCATGGCAAACAATATAAACAGGGGTGTAAAAGTGCATTTTAGAACAGCAAGTACCCACCCCCACACACTACTACTGATTAGATCAAACTAAATCCTAATTAAGGAAAACACTATTTGCAACCTACATTCCAAGATCAGGTATTAAGAAAAGCATAACATATGCATAAAAAGACTTTTAACTAAAATCACTTTTGGTTGACTAAGTTAATAAAGCCTTCATCAAGTCTGTGACACGAACTAAAATCAAGAAAAAACACATAGCTATCTAACCATAAACATAATCAAACTAGAACACTATAAGTATAAAAATACATCTGTCTAATGACATCTGGTAAATATCCATCCACGTGTATTAGTATGCATAAAAAACTAAGTTAACAGCTCAAAAAAAAATGTCAGTGCTTTGCAAAAAACTGCCATGACAGTTTTCATGCTTACAGCCCCAAAAAATGTTTATGCAATGAAAACTAGTAGAAAAAACACACAAAAATACAGAAAACAGTGGATGAAATAAACTAGTAATGTATAAAGGTGTGCAGGTTTGTGCATGAGTGTACATGACTGTCCACTAGTGTGGTAAATGGGGGAATTATATCAATACTACATGGTAATAACTGCATGAAAAATGAGTGTTTTGAATGTACCGTTTTAATTTCTGGTGTAATGCAATAAATCTAATCAAAGCAGAATTCAAGTTTAAAGTAGCTAAACATATATATATATATATACACACACACACACACACACACACACACACACACACACACACACACACACACACACACACACACACACACATTCCACACATCATTTTTATTATTATTTAGAATATTTTTAGTACATAAAAATATTCCTTAAAAAATTACCTAAAAAACCTTTACAGTTTGTGTGGCAGCTTACGTAAATTCAACACCAGAATGTCTGAGGTGTTCTAATAAGTGTTTGGATGAGACGTTTCCCTGACATTTATGTCTGATGTCAGAAAGATGACCTGAACTCCTCTTCTTCACTTTATTCATAGTCTTACCCACATAAAATGCAGGACAGTCATTACACATGGCCGTATATATAACTTTTTCAGTATTATATTTACCACCTGCTGAAGATTTCGCCATCTTTTTAAGGTAGGGGCATTCAAATGAGTCACACTCCACCAAGTATTCACAGAAAGTGCAGTTAGATTTTAGTGCTCATGTCATCCTGGTGTTTTCTCTTCCACATAGCTACATATACTTCTGTTCTTTTTATATACAAAAGTAAGATGATCTCCTAAAACCCTTATAACCTGCTGATTATCAGTGAGGATGGCCCAGTTCTCCTTAATAGTGACTTTAATTGAATTGAAATCCCAGATGTAAGTTAGAATGAATTCTCATTACTTTTCTTCTATTTTGGGTTAGGGTGTCGTCGTTGCATAATTCTATCAAAATACCTAGTCTACATAGAGTCATTGTTAGTTTTAGAATCTCTAATGGGATCCAAGATCACATGTAACATGTTTGATTCATATCCTCTGGTTAAGAAATCATTTCCAAGATCATTCATATTTTTGAGAAAGGGGACCGATAATGCATTCTAATCTGTAGCCTTGTGATTTTATTACATTGTGCTTAGCTTTACTGGATGTATACTATCTTGTGAAGTAGGTAGTTCACTCTTGTTGGTTTCCTGTATAAGCTACTAATTGATTTTCCTCTGTCTTTATCAATACTGACAGTCATATCAAGGAACCATAGCTGGCCTTAGGCATAGGCCAACTAGGCGGCTGCATAGGGCACCACGCTATCAGGGGCACTTTTCCAGTATTTGTTTGGTGTAGGTAGACCAGGATGGGGGCACCAGGTGGTGTGGTGAGTGGCACCCTGGAGCCCTTTTGCCTAGGGCACCAGTAGAGGTAAGGCCGCTCCTGCAAGGAACTGCATGGACTCTGATAAGTACATTACTTCACACTACTGCTCTAGCTGGACTTTTCATTTGTCTGCATGTGAGGCACTGTATACCTGTATATCACTTAAGTGGTACTGGATACTGAAGTGGGTGTGTAGCATGTGAGGTGCTGAAAACCAATGAGAACATATGATAAATAGTTACTTGCTCTGCAGAATGCTTCAGTTTCTTGCGGTGGCAGAGTTATACATTATCTATCAGAATTACTCAGACCCAACTCCTGCTGAATATGATGTTATACTGCCATATGCTTCCTTCTTCTACCTTCTTAGTGTATTTATATCCAGAGAACTGAGAACATCATACAACTTATTATACAGACATTCATTTGGAAGAAATCACACTTTATTTGAGCTGCTTTCTATGCAAGAATAAATATACAAATAACTTTCATGGAAAGTGATGTCATTGTTACATTTGTGAGTTATATGACTAATTATTGTGTAAAGTTGACCATCCATTTAATTAATGGAAATCAACCAGTGCATGTTTAATATCTATATAACTGTTTTAATTGATGTCACAACATATGGAAGAAGTCAAGGTTTCATTATGTAAATGATGACATGCTATTAATGAAAGTGGAGGAAGTACTGAACTGTCACTTCCAAAACAAGCTGAAAGGAATTTTCTGTCAGAGTAACACAATTTACTTTTTTCTCAAATAAAGTGATTGGTTCATGCGCAACAAATATTAATCAAAAGATCACATTTTCACTTGTGATGCTCACGTTCTAAAGTACTGACATTATCTTATGTTTTTTATTGTTCTTCAGTCTGTTGCTGGAGCCCTATAAGCAAATTTTTTAAACTAGTGGGACACAGACATCCACTGTTTTTGTTTCATTTAACTTTTGTAATAATGTCTTGCAAATCTTCAAGCTATGCATATTGTGCAAAATGTTTACATATATATACTTATGCATTAAATATTGTTTTCTGTGTTGTAATTTTGCTAAAAAGCTGTGGGTAACCCATTTGCATTTTCTACAAACATACATTACATTTCTTTTGGAAATCAGCAACAAAAAGAAAAAAAAGTGTGTTATTGTATAATATAGGAAACAAATGTTTTGTATGCTTGAAATTCAGTAGCTTGTGTTATTATTACTCTAAATAATTGCTAGGTGATGCAGTTTTCCATGCAATGTGCTTCGTCCATCAAAATGGGAAGAAACTTACTTAACTCCTGATGGGGGGAAGAATTAGTTTGTGTTTTATATATATATATATATATATATATATATATATATATATATATACATACATATATATATATATATATATATATATGTGTGTGTGTGTGTGTGTGTGTGTGTGTGTCTGTATCATTCTTATTCATATTTTCCTGTGTTCTTGTGCTATGTAAAAAGTATTTATATTCTGGTATACGATTGTGTAATTATCTGGTCAGAAGTATTATAAATTAAGTTGTAACACTGAGACAGCTGGGATTGCTTCTTATTTTTGCTGATTTTATTTTATTTTTACATTTTAGTTTTCACTGCTCACTGATAATCAGTTTATAATCGGCTAGCTGCTGTATTCTCAGTCCAAAACAGAATAAGTAGATACTTGTCATTCTAAGGGGAGCCAGTATCGGTCTGCCTGGGATGACATGATCGACAGACCACTATGCTTTGCCAGAGATGGCCTGCACCTGTCACCCTTGGGATTCCAGATACTGGCTAAGGCTCTTGCCACCCCTATAATGCCTTTTTAAGGCAAGGTTCAAATGGCAAATTCACCACTGTAACAGGTACTAGCAAGCAAAATCAGAGGGTAATGCTACTCAATGCTAGAAGTCTAAACTTCAAAATGCACTCACTCGAGGCACTCCTTAAAATGGAGAACATCGACATCTGTGCAGTGACAGAGAACTGGTTCAAGGCTCCAGAGAGCACCCCTGTATTACCAGGCTATAATTCATACCACACCTTTCGGCCACCTAACCTGGACCGAAGCACTAAAGGTGGAGTCATGTTCATATTCATTAAGGATATCCACACCTTCAGGCTAGTTGCTCAGCATAATGCATCCCAGAAGTTCCAAGTGCAATTAACTCTGGGCAAGACCGCAATCCAAACAGTGACTTGCTACAGATCCCCAACCATGCCCCAGGATTCCCACTCCTCAGTTCTTGATACACTGGAAAATATTAGGGTACAACCCAACACCCTAATAATGGGTGATTTCAACTACGCCACTATTAACTGGGAAAACTACTCATGTACCAATTCTTTTGCTCAATGTTATCTGGAATTCATAAATTCCAACGCCTTGGATCAACTTATCCACACCCCCACCAGGGACAGCAATATCCTAGACCTGGTCATTACCAACATGGGCAACTGGTGTGACACACCAGAAGTCAATTCCTTCTTGGTCAGATCCAACCACAAATTAATCACCCTAGACATCCACATCCTGCCCCCACCCCCATTAGGGAAACTACAGTAAAAAATTTCTCCAAAGCCAACTTCACGCTTCTTAAGACCGAAGTGGCAAACTTCATGACACCCATGCAGATGGACAATAGAGGTACAACTGCTGAATCCTACACAAATGCACTTTATAAGCACTTACACGAGTACATGGATCATGCTATCCTCCAAAAAAGGAAGCCAATCTGGTGGTCCCCTGCCATAAACAAACTCTACAACAGAAGAAAGAAACTGTTGCAAAAAAGAGTAAAATCCCATGACTGGAAGAATTCCCTGGTCAGCCTCAGTAAGAAGCTGAGATCCCTGATAAAATCCTTCAAAGCTAGTTACGAAAACAAAATCGCCACTGATTCTAAAGACAACCACAAAGCATTCTATAGCTATGTCAAGAATCTCAATGGCAACAATAGATCTGCTCTGAGTTACAGCACAATGGCACTAAATATACAGAACCAACCAATATTGCCAACATCCTAGCAGATAGGTTCAGTGCTAACTTTACCCCCTCTCACCCCCTAAAGGACCCATCTCTATACTGGAAGAATGCAAAGTTCCTGTAATCACAGCTGCACAGGTAAAAACAACACCTCCAAAGCCAAGAACACAGCATCCATGGGACCTGAGAACATCCCAGGCTGCATTCTACACGAACTACAGAATGAACTGGCACCCCACCTAAGCACCATGTTCAATCATAGCCTTACCTCAGGCTTTGTGTCCACTGAATGGTGCACAGTGATGGTTATCCCACTCCACAAAGGGGGAGCCACCACGGATCCCGGGAACTAATGCCCCATTAGCCTAACGAGCCTGGTCTGCAAGGCCATGGAACGTATCATCATGGAACTTATAAACAAAGACATTGTTAATCTCCAAACTCTGGACCCCACCCAGTTCAGGTTTGTAAAAGGCAGATCATGTCTCCTAAACCTGATATACTTCTTTGAAGCAGTCACCAAAGCTGTAGATGAGGGTAAGGTGGTTCACACAGCCTATCTAGATCTCACCAGGTCTTTTGACACCATTCCACACTCTGGGATTATAGATAAACTCACTAAACTAGGTATAAATCCCTATGTCACAAGATGGGTTGCCAACTGGCTCACTAACATAACCCACACTGTGAAAGTGTCAGACTCCAAATCTGACTTCAGACCAGTGACAAGTGGAGTACCACAGGGTTCAGTCTTGGGTCCTCTCCTGTTTGGTATCTACTTTTCTGAAGTACAGGCTAACACAGAAGGTCTTTGGCTAATGAAGTTCGCAGATGACTGCAAACTAGGAGCCATCATCGAAACTCCTAACATTGTGGACATCCTACAAAAGGGCCTCACTGAGACAGATGCCTGGTGTCAAAGCCATGACCTCAAGCTCAATGCCAAAAAGGGCATTGTCATCCCCTTTGGTACAAACTCTGCACCCATGAGCTACCACATAGGTGGTAGTCTATTTAACACCGAAAGTCTGATAAGAGACCTTAGGACACAGGTGGACAGTAGTCTCTCCTTTGATAATCACATCGCCACAGTAGTCAGGAAATCCTTCTACGTGGCACACCTCATCACAAAAGGTTTCTCATCCAGGAAAAAAGAGGTCATTGTTCCCCTCTACTCATCACTCATTAGACATATTATAGAGTACAATGCCCCTTTTGGTATGTACCTCACAAGACATCTACAACAACTGGAAAGGCTGCAGAAATACCTCACAAAGAGGATTACCAGCCTCAAACAGATGCCCTACGCAGACCGTCTCAAAAAACTCCAGCTTTACGCCATTGCATATCGCCTACTCAGAGGTAATTTCGGCCTAACATACAAAGCTATGTCAAACCCAGAGCTATTGGGCATGCTCCACTTAAAGAAATCCCAATCCCTCCAAGCTACATGGTCTAGGGACCTAAACCTTGTCACCACAATAAACAGAACATGCTGTTAGGGATAGAGTCCTATCACACAGACTTCCCATACTTTGGAACAAACTACCTATCTATATCAAACAAAGCTCTTCATTAGCACTCTTCAAGAAAATTCTTGATGATTCGATGGGAAATAGGAAATTCACCCCGGGGATCACCTCTGTGGCTCTACTCGACAGGAGCACAGGAAAATAATTTTCTTGGGTGGTGAAAGCCAGGGTACCTTTTTGGCTAGGCTTATATAGGCCCTAGGGCCAATAGCCTAGTACCTACCTATGAACCTATGAACCATTCAGGTCTAGGCCTACTTCCATCAAGATAATGCATTACATGGAATTACCTATTGGATTATTTTTAATTATGTACCTTTAGCATACATTTTGTGAAAAATGTGACAGAGTAAGATTATATTCAGTTGAAAAAGGGGTTAACTCCAACCGGTGGCAGTGATAGTAATATTATAAGAAAAAACTGTTACTGTTTCTCAATCCAAAGTACAGCAAGAAATACTAATGCAGAATTTCTGCCAATTGAGTTAAGTTTTAAAGGATTATTTCCAGTGAGCTGACATATGACTAAAGCAATTACTCTAGCATCCAAGTCAGTTATACTAATCAAAGCAATTGTAATTCCCACCTTGTTATTCTCCATAATGCGGCTTGAAACCAATGATATCACAATTTTTGATGAATTATTTTTTATGTCTATAATGTCCAAATTAACTTTACAATATCAGGTCAGTGTGGAAGGGCTTATACATGCACTTCATATGATTTAATTGGTCTTCTCCACACCCATTTTTCTTTTTAGACAGGTCTCATCCAAGGAAGAATTTACATCAAATTTATCTCTCACATTCTTTGATGTGTGGCTACTAAATGAATGCACAGTCTCCCAATTTGTTACTTCATCCAAATCTTTAGCTTTTACCAGAATTACAAATATTCCTCCAGGAGTATCTTCAAGTAAGCTAATCCTGTGAACATAAAATTTGAACTGTATAAGACTTCTCTGATTCAGCATCAAATGCTGTCAGAAAGAGATAGTACATGAATTCTTCTCCTCAGTCTAAGATTTCGTGCAGGAAAATTGTATCATCGGATTTCTGCCAGTTTGTAAATTTCCAAACAGAAATGTTCATTAGCTCTATTAATGTATATTTATGCTTTTAAACTCAGTATCTTGCTCACTGCTCTGCTAAATCAGGAACATTATCCTAACAGGAATTGATTCCATCATACGGAAATGTAGGACACATTGTTATACGTAATATTTCCATTATAGTACCGAATAACTGATAAAGATTTCATTATGACCCGTAAGTTAATATGTCAAAAACAAATTCAAAATCAGAGTCAAAGTAAACTTTATTGTCATTTAGAACTACATGTGTAGCTTACACAAAATTTCATGCAGCAGCTCAATTCTTGAGATTACAAAGGAAAGTGAAACAAGACATACAAGTAGAGGAATAAACATAACTAATAAATATAATACTATTCCAAATACATGCAAGAAAGAGCAGACATTTACCAACACTCATATAGGTTCATAGGTTGGTACTAGGCTATTGGCCCTAGGGCCTATACAAGCCTAGCCAAAAAGGTACCCTGGCATTCACCACCCAAGAAAATTTTCCTGTGCCCCTGTCAAGCAGCACCACAGAAGTGATCCCAGGGGAGAATTTCCTATTACCTATCCAATCATAAAGATTTTTCTTGAAGAGTGCTAATGAGGAGCTCTGTTTGACATAGATAGGTAGTCTTTTCCAGAGTATGGGAAGTCTCTGGGACTTAAATCTATCCATCCAGCATGTTCTGTTTATTGTGGTGACAAGGTTTAGGTCCCTAGAGCGTGTAGCTCTGAGGGATTGGGATTTCTTTAAGTGGAGCATGTCCAACAGCTCTGGGTTTGACATAGCTTTGTATGTTAGGCAGAGATTGCCTCTGAGTAGGTGATATGCGACGGAGTAAAGCTGGAGTTTTTTGAGACGGTCTGCGTAAGGCATCTGTTTGAGGCCAGTAATCCTCTTTGTGAGGTATTTTTGCGGCCTTTCCAGTTGTTGTAGATGTCTTGCGAGGTACATACCACCCCATAGCTATTCTCTCTCCACTCTCCAAAATACTAGAGAGATGCATACACTCTCAGGTCTCAGACTACCTACTTACTAACAACCTCCTTTCCAGTACTCAGCATGGTTTCTGACCAAACCATAGCACCACCACTGCCTTACTCTCCTTTACTAACACTACCCTTCAGCATAAAAACAATGGCTATCTCTCTTCTGCTACTTTCCTAGACCTATCTAAAGCATTTGACATGGTCCCACACAAACAACTTATCTCTGTCCTCAATAACCTATCCTTCTCACAATCAGTCACCAACTGGTTTCAGAGTTACCTGTCTGACCGCCAACAATCCGTTGTATGGCAGAATGACATATCTCCCCAACTACCTGTCTCCATAGGGGTTCCCCAAGGATCCATCCTTGGACCCCTACTCTTCTCTGTTTGCACCAATAATCTAGCCTCTGCCACCAAACATGGCACACTCATACAATACGCAGATGACTCGACCATCATCTGCTCAGCCCAGTCCCTACCCAAATTGCAAAATGTCACACAGGAAGCCTTTTCCTCTGTTGAAACATGGTTAACCGATGCCCAGTTAATACTCAACCCAAACAAAACTAAACTACTCATCTTCCAACCCACCAAACATACTCAAAACAACTCTCACTTTAACATCACAGCAAAAGACAACACCACTATATACCCAACTGAACACACCAAATTGCTAGGAGTGGAAATAGACAATAAACTAAAATTTAACATTCACATATCCATGACCATAAAAAAAATCCACAAAAAACTAGGAGCGTTATACAGAAATAAGCAATTTCTCACCAAAGCAGCAAAGATTTCAGTAGCAAATTCCCACCTTATCTCCACCCTACTTTATGCCTCTCCAATATATACCAACCTAAGGCAATGTGATCTAAACAAGCTAGAGACCAGCTACAAAAAAATCGCCAAATTTGCCACAGGGGCATCCTACCGTAGTCACCACTTTCTCTCACTTGCTGAAGTGGGCTGGCTTGAACTCCCTCACCTCCTTCAGTGGTATCAACTCTCACTCCCCCAAAAACTAGTAAACCATCCACTAAATGTCCCATCCCTCCAGAATCTACTCCAACCCTATTGCACCACCAGACCACTAAGATCCAGCAACAAAAATCACTTGCAGATCACTAAAGCCAATAACTCTGCTGGTGAAGCACTATTCTCTTGCGCCATAGCCAAATTATGGAACTCACTCCCACCCACAACTACCTCTGTACCATCATGCACTCACTTCAAAACTTTACTAAAAGCGCACCTAAAAACATGCTGGCTATGCCCTTGCAACTCCCACTCTAATATCATCCACCTCATCCAACCACTACCTTTCTCTCCACTTCACTAACTACCTTGATTATAGCAAGCTTAGATGCTCATAAGCCTAGTACTTATTATACAGCAGGAACTTCTCATTGTAACATTTGTTAATGCCTGTTATGTACTTCACAGATAAAGATTCTAGTTGTCTACTGATGTACTATGTTCTTCATCTGTAAATATGTTGTAAGTAATTGCTATGTTAAATTGTTAATCGCTATGTAATCCAATGTAACTACTGTCTGTTTATTTTACTGTGGAGCTTTTCTCCCTGGGCCTCCGCTGAAAATGGACCTACGTCCAGTCGGACACTGCCGGTCAACAAATTTAAATAAATAAATAAATAAACATACCAAAAAGGGTGTTGTACTCTACAATGGGTCTAATGAGTGATGAGTAGAGGGGAACAATGACCTCTTTTTTTCTGGATGAGAAACCTTTTGTGATGAGGTGTGCCATGTAGAAGGATTTCCTGACCACTGTGGCGATGTGATTATCAAAGGAGAGACTACTGTCCACCTGTGTCCCAAGGTCTCTTATCACACTTTCGGTGTTAAGTAGACAACCGCCTATGTGGTAGTTCATAGGTACAGACTTTTTACCAAAGGGGATGACAATGCATTTTTTGGCATTGAGCTTGAGACCATGGTTTTGACACCAAGCATCTGTCTCAGTGAGGCCCTTTTGTAGGATGTCCACATCGTTAGGAGTTTCGATTATGGCTCCTAGTTTGCAGTCATCTGTGAATTTAGTTAGCCAAAGACCTTCTGTGTTAGCTTGTACGTCAGAGAAGTAGATACCAAACAGGAAAGGGCCCAGGACTGAACCCTGTGGTACTCCACTTGTCACTGGTCTGAAGTCTGATTTGGAGTTTGCTACTTTCACAGTGTGGGTTCTGTCAGTAAGCCAGTTGGCAACCCATCTTGTGACATAGGGATTTATACCTAGTTTAGTGAGTTTATTTATAATTCCAGAGTGGGGTATGGTGTCGAATGCTTTGGTGAGATCTAGACAGGCTGTGTGAACTACCTTACCCTCATCTATGGCTTTGGTGACTACTTCAAAGAAGTCTATCAGGTTTAGGAGACATGATCTGCCTTTTACAAACCCGAACTATGTGGGGTCCAGAGTTTGGAGATCTCCAATGTCTTTGTTTATGAGTTCCAAGATGATACGTTCCATGGCCTTGCAGACCAGGCTCATCAGGCTAATGGGGTGGTAGTTCCTGAGGTCTGTTGTGGCCCCCCTTTGTGGAGTGGGATAACTGTTGCGGTGCGCCATTCAATGGGCACAAAGCGAGGTGAGGCTATGATTGAACATGGTACTTAGGTGGGGTGCCAGTTCATTCTGTAGTTCGTGTAGAAGACAGCCTGGGATGTTGTCAGGTCCCATGGATGCTGTGTTCTTGGCTTTGGAGAGTGAGGTTTTTACCTGTGCAGCCATGATTACAGGAACTTTGCATTCTTCCGGTATAAAGATGGGCCCTTTAGGGGGTGAGAGGGGGGTAAAGTTAGCACTGAACCTATCTGCCAGGATGTTGGCAATATCAGTTGGTTCTGTATATTTAGTGTCATTGTGCTGCAACTCAGAGCAGATCTGAGTGTTGCCATTGGGATTCTTGACATAGCTATAGAATGCTTTGTGGTTGTCTTTAGAATCAGTGGTGATTTTATTTTCATAACTAGCTTTGGAGGATTTTATGAGGGATCTCAGCTTCTTACTGAGGCTGACCAGGAAGTTCCTCCAATCGTGGGATTTTACTCTTTTTTGCAACATTTTCTTTCTTCTGTTTGTAGCGTTTGTTTATGGCAGAAGACCACCAGATCAGCTTCCTTTTTTTGGAGGATAGCATCTTGGTTCTGTTAAGGATAGCACGATCTATGCACGCGTGTAAGTGCTTATAAAGTGCATTTGCATAGGATTCAGCAGTCGTACCTCTATTGTCTATCTGCATGGGTGTCGTGAAGTTTGCCACTTCTGTCTTAAGAAAGCATGAAGTTGGTTTTGGAGAAATGTTTTACGATTGTTTTCCTAATGGGGGGTGGGAGCGGGATGTGGATGTCTAGGTTGATCAGCTTGTGGTCAGATCTGACCAACGAGGAGTTGACCTCTGGTGTGGAACACCGGTCACCCATGCTGGTGATTACCAGGTCTAGGATATTGCTGCCCCTGGTAGGGGTGTGGATAAGTTAATCCAAGGGGTTGGATTGATGATTTCCAGAAAACGTTGAGCAAAAGAGTTGGTACATGAGTAGTTTTCCCAGTTAATGGTAGGATAGTTTAAATCACCCATTATTAGTGCGTTGGGCTGTACCTTAATATTTTCCAGTGTATCAAGAAAAGAGGAGTGGGAATCCTGGGACATGGTGGGGGGTCTGTAGCAAGCTACAATCTGGATTGCGGTTTTGCCCAGAGTTAGATAAACTTGGATAATCTTGGATGCATTATGCTGAGAAACTAGCTTGGAGGTGTGGATATCCTTAATGAATATGGACACGCCTCCACCTTTAGTGTTTCGGTCTGGGTTTGGTGGCCGAAAGGTGTGGTATGAATTATAGCCTGGTAATGCAGGGGTACTCTCTGGAGCTTTGAACCAGGTCTCTGTCACTGCACAGATGTCAATGTTCTCCATTTTAAGGAGTGCCTCGAGTGAGTGCATTTTGAGGTTAAACTTCTAGCATTGAGTAGCATTACCCTCAGATTTTGCTTGCTTGTACCTGTTACGGTGGAGAATTTGTCATTTGCACCTTGCCTAAAAAAGGCACTATAGGGGTGGCAAGGGCCTATGCCAGTATCCGGAATCCCATGGGTGACAGGTGCAGGCCATCTCTGGCAAAGCAGCGTGGTCTGTCGATCATGTCATCCCAGGCAGACAGATACTGGATTCCCTTAGAATGACAACAGAAGCTTAGTCAATTGTTAAAGTCAATCATTTTGTCCTTGTACTGTGGTATCATTCTGGGTGATGGCAGGATGCTACTCAGGGCTAGGGTCATACCTGCCTGGGCTACAAGACTGGAGAACATCTCCATGTCTCTTTTCATGTAGTCCAGGGAGGTACGTCTCAGGTCATTCACACCAACATGGACAATGACAGAGTCATATTTGTACTTGTTGTGGAGTGACCTGAGTGTGTGCATTATGTGGTGGATCTTGGCACCTGACAGGCAGCTAACAGTAACTTTTTCCTTGTTTAGCCTGATGAGTGGAACATCAGTGTGCCTGACTATAGAGTCACCTATGACTAGAGTGTTGGGTACGTTATGCCTTATAGGCTGTAGTTGAGTGGCACACTGAGTATGTGGGCTATGTGTCATTTGGGTTGTGTTGGGTGGTAAAGATTGCTTGCATTTCTGCTTTGGAGGTCTCTGTTGTTTGGGCAGATTTGTACTGATAGCCTCTGTGAATGTAGGTGTGTGTTTTGTGCTTCTGTATGTGTGTTTTGGTGGTGTAGGTTTTGACGGACTATGTGATGAGTGTGGTGCGGTGCAAGTGTTTACCTTCTCCTCTTGACTGTCTAGTCCAGTCTTTGGTGAAGAGAGCTTTGCTTCCAGTTTGGCTATATAAGTGCATTTCTCACAGGTCGTAGTGTTGGGTGGTAGAAGGAGAGGGTTGTCTGTGTACATGAGGTAATTGCTGCATTGTCCCAAGATGTCCAGATTCATCAGGTAGACAGGAGAAAACACCGGGAGCTGACCTTTAGACATGCCTGAATAGGTGCTTATTTGTTAAGTACTAAAAACTGTTTTCCTCTAGACAAGTGGAGAAAAAAATACCCTCCCCTGAGTTAAATTAACTACTCTATTTAAAGTAATATAAACCACCCTACAGACTGAAATGCCTAAGTTATTTGTCTAATATTGCACTTGAGTGAGTTAAATAATACTGACTATGGATATAATAAATAAATATTGCACTTACTTGGGAATATATGTAAGTATATATTACACAAATAAATAAAAATTGACATTATGTGTCCAGACCCTTAGGACTAGTGCCCGAGTTCAGACGTCTAATTACTGTAGGATAGAAACTGTTGCTGAGTCTTGTAGTCCTGCAGCAGATGCTGCGATATCTCCTGCCTGATGTCAGATGCTTAAACAGTCCATTCGTAGGATGCGTGTTGTCTTGTATTATTTTTGTGGCCTTTCCGATGCATCTTGCAGAATAAAGATGTTGTATCAATGGAAAAGTGGAACCTGTTACCTTCTCTGCAACCTTCGCCACTCTTTGTAGCTCCTTCCTTTCTGTAACTGTGCAGCTTCCAAACCACACTGTGAAGATGAAGGTGAGGATGATCTCTATTGCACTAGTATAGAAGGTGAAAAGAATATGAGGAGGAAGCTTAGCTTTTTTCAACCTTCTTAAAAAGTGGCAGCATTGGTGCACTTTCCTGATCAGCTGGCTGGTGTTTCCCGGCCACAAGAGATCCTCTAATATGTGTACACCCAGGAATTTTATACTCGTAACCCTCTCCACACTGTCACTATTGATCCTGAGCACTGGCTGCTTTGTTCTCCTTTTCCTGAAGTCAATGATAATCTCTTTTGTCTTGCTTACATTCAGGTGAAGGTTGTTCCCCTACCACCAACTGATCAAGGATGCCACCTCTTCTCTGTATGCCCTTTCATCCTCCTTTCTGATGAGCCACACAACTGTGGTGTCATCAGCAGACTTGACGATATGGTTGGACTTGTGCTTAGCACAGCAGTCGTGGGTCAGGATGGTGAATAACAGTGAGCTGAGAACACATCCCTGTGGAACCCCGGTGTTAATCTTGATGCACTTTGATGTGTTCGTACCTGAACACACCCTCTGTGGTCTCTCAATCAAGAAGTCCAGGATCCACTTACAGAGATGTTTACTGATTCCTAAATGTGCCAGTTTTTCTATCAGCTGCATTGGTACCAGTGTATTAAATGCAGAGCTGAAGTCTATGAACGGCATAAGCACATAGTTGTCTTTGCCCTCTAAATGCTCAAGGGAGATGTGTAGTGCTACTGATATGGCATCAGCCGTGGAATCTGTACACAAACTGCAGAGGGTCAAAATCAGGAGGTAGGCACAACAACAGATGCTTTTTGATGAACTGCTCAAAACATTTCATAACATTTAGATGTCAGAGCGACTGGTCTGTAGTCATTAGGGCTGGAGGGAATGGTTTTCTTAGGTAGTGGGATTATGTTAGTTTTCTTGTAGCATGAGGCTACTTTTGCCATGGCAAGAGAGGTGTTAAATATTTCCTTGAGCACTGTGCATAGCTGATCAGCACAGCCTTTTAACACCTTGCACAGTAAGTTGTCTGGGCCAACAGCCTTCCTGGGGTTCACTCTCCTTAGCTCTCTTCTTACCTCTTCTGTGCTGAGGTTGAGTACTGCATCCTGCTCATCAGTGGGTAGCTTTAGTGCCAACCTATTGTTTCTGTCCTCCAATCTGCCAAAGAAGATGTTCAAACTGTCCAGGAATTTGATGCTGTTCTCACTGTGCTGACCTGATTTTGTAGTGAGTGATCTCCTGTATACCTTGCCATAGTCTCCTTGCATCCTTCATGTCATCACAGTGGCTCTGTACCTTCCTGCCATACTCCTTCTTAACCTCCTTTACACCCCTCCTCCGATTACCTCCTGCTACATTTAGGGCTGCTTTGACCTTAGCCCTGTTAACATATCCTGGTCTCACATATAATACCACTTCTAATTCTTTCATTAATAAATATGTTTTCAGTTTCTGCATTTGTAAATATATATTGATTATTGTCACCAAAGTTTAGTCTGAATTCTTGGCTAAGTTTTGCATCAATGAACTATTTCAAACTATTATACCATTTGGTAACTCATCAGACGCAATAATAATAAAGAAAAAGATGGAACTTACCAACCATAGTTGCATTTTATTGTCTTGGTTTGCATATTTCATAACATGAATTGTACCATATTTTACATAACTGGAAGCTAAGCTATTGAATTTTGCACTGCCTATTCACAGCAAAAAAATTACAATGACAAAGAATGATGTATATTAAATATTATATTTTTCTAACACAAATAAGTGAAGGGTTTTGTCAGATTAATAAGATGCTGCTTTTTACGACACTCAGCTTGATTAAACTGCAGGTTAAAAACCCAGCCAACACCTACTGCATTGGGGAATAACTCAGATGTTTATCCTCCCAAGCAATAGTGACTTATCAGAGCTAGTTCTCTCATTATTAATGATTGCAATTGTTTCTAATTTTCTTTTTATTTCTTTGACAGTAAGCGTATAGTTATATTAATGTATCCATTAATTTGGATAATTTGTTACCCTGGCAGCTCATAATCCCTTTGACAAGTTCACTGGCACTCATGAAAGTTCATTTTTGTGACGTTGCCATATGCTTTGACATATACTGTTCCTGCCAGCAACCTGCTGTTGTAAAAGTTGGCAGAGTGTAGCAACCTTCCTAAGAACTTAATAGTAATCATTCAAGTAAATACTTAAATCAGACAACATAGGAATAACTTGATGTCAAAACCTTTCAACTAAACTGAATCTGATGAGGCATGACAAAGGATTCACCCCTCTCATGCCTCCTTTGAAGTAATTAGGATTGTAACATTAGTTTAAAGCAGAATAACATATCAATACCTCTTTTCTGTTACCAACCTGTCTGTCATGTCCCCCTGCCTTCTTGATGGAAGCAATTCCAAACAAATATTGTGTTTCATGCTTGTTTGTTATGGTATTGTTCTATGTGTGGGAGAGTATCATAGTATGATAGGGAGAACTGTGTATCTAAGGGAAAAGCCTAAAGCAAATTTATTTCTATAAACTTGACCCTGAGGAATGGACACCAGCAAATTTATTTCATGCATATATGTTGCAGGATAACCCCACTACAGGCTCATTTTCTATTCTGACATCTTTAAATTTATACTGGAAATGATTTATATGTGCAGACTATATTCAGACAATGGATAAATGCAAAACGAATCATCTTGGTATCAAGTATTCTTTACATGTGGTCAGTATGGGATAGGTCAGTATGAAAATGTGTGGACTCTGATATTTACTTGCAGGCAGTTATTCTTTGGAGACTAATTCAGCTGTAAATAGATTTTAATTTCAGCAGTAAATAAGTTTAGTTTTTGAAATGTGCACATAACATGTGTGTTGCATAGTAGTATACAGTTTTACAGATAGACCAGCAACAACCACCAGAGAGAGATATATCCCTGGGTGTTTCCCATGTAAAATCTTATACAGGCATCCTGTTGTTTAGTACACACATTGCTAACAGCATTGGTACAGTAGCATGGTTACATGAAAAAAAGATAAGCCACTTTATACAAAATGCGAAAGGACATCATGCACAGTATGAAAAAAAAATCAGCATTTTGGATCCCTTTGTGACCAGTGTGTTAGGATTCCCAACTCTGTATGTTAACCATCCTGTACTTCACATTTTGTTTTGACTGATTTATCTTTTCAGAGTATATCTGTAGCCCTGGTGTCTTTCTTCTTTTACTATGTCTGTTTTGGCCTAGTTTTTCCTCAGTCCTTACATATCCATAAAGTGACCAGCTACAAGGCATCCTTATAAAATATATTCCCTCTTGTCTCCTACTCCTGACCATCATGTCTCCAGTGGACTCCTTCCCTTCCTATCCACAGTGGCAGAACAGACAAGGCATCTGTGTGTGCTGCAAGCAAACTGGGTTTCTAAGTAGTCTTGTAGTATTATCAGGGATCCAGTGATGAGAAGAACAGAGCATAAAAACTATGGCTCTGTTCCTGAGAAGCAGTGCTTTAGATGGCTAGATCATCTACTGCCTGCATTGTCTCAAAGAAGGACGGTGTGAGTATGTGCTAGTTTTTATAGAAGGAAGCATCCAATAGATTTTATTTATTCTCATACCAAAATCCATCTTACTAAATAACATTCCTGCTTTTCCTTTGACCCATCAGTAATTCTGTTTCACCATTTACTTCTCTATAATATCTGATCCACTGTAGACTTACAAAGATACAGAGTACATCAATCAGCCACTAAAGAAATTTCCTCCTAACCACCTGCACAGTCACTTCAGGGCCACAGTCTGTACATCAATCACTTCTGGGCAACAGTCTGTACATCAATCACTTCAGGGCCGCAGTCTCCATCCAGTAGCTCACTAGCCTGATCAGCAAGAGCCATAAAATAAAAATGGTTGGCACTACCATTTTGGTGTCCTTGCGAACCTTTTTTCAAGAACTCAGAGTTATCGAGGTTTACAGTTCTAAAATCACAAGCTTCGGTCATATTACTCACTCACATAATCTTATTTATGACATAATATAAACCTAATATCATAAGCATGACAATTAATATCCTACACTGCTTTCATTTTGCAAAGTGTTTTGAATGATACTTTAGGTCTACATAATGGCATAAAAGCCACCCCCCCCCCGATCCACCGTAGTAATAGTGCTAACCCTAAACCTGTCTCTTCTCCTAAGCCTAACCTGTATCTCAAATTACAAGAAATCCTTCCCATAATACTACCACTAAACAATACAGCTTGGACACTCACCATACACATACATGCACACACGCCCACGCACACATGTATACATGCACACACACACACCCAGACACACACTAAATTTAACCCCTAATCTAACCCTAACCCTAACTCACAATCACACGCACACTTAATCTAGCCCCTTACCTAACCCTTACTGTAACCTTACTCAAACACATTTGCAAACATATAAACCTACTACACATCCCACTTACCTGCTTCAATGAAACACACCCAATAAAATGTTCTTTCAGTAAGCTGGACATTTCACTAAAAACACTTCACTGTTTGTTGACCAAACCAATCACTGAATCATTGAAATCATTGACCAGGCAATCAAAACCCATATATATATATATATATATATATATATATATATATATATATATATATATATATATATATATATATATATATATATATATATATATATATATATATATATATATATATATATATATACACACACACACACACACACACACACTCGCACATATATATATATATATATATATATATATATATATATTTATATATGTGTGTGTGTGTGTGTGTGTGTGTGTGTGTGTGTGTGTGTGTGTGTGTACTGATTCCTTTGTACACCAAATCTGAACATCTACATGTCCATATCACCCAATGCATGATAAATTACCACTTCATAGTTACAGAAAGAACATCCTCTATCTCTGAGGAAGGTAGCTATCTTAGCACCTTAGCTAAAATCTGTGATGTTGTTCATGTTAGTAAGCACTCCCACAGTAGTATTGCAGACATTGACATTGAGTCTCAGACTGTGCTATATGCATACTGTCTTCATTGTCTGCCACAAGAGACCTAGCAACATCGGCCATGTGCTGTCGATTCAGCTGCTCCTTCCACCAGCACAATCTTTAAAAACACAAACACATTATATGTTTTTCAGCATTTATATGCCTATACTATGCATTGCAATGGACAACAGTGGCCACTTACAGGTTCATAGGTTTATGGAGGTATACTAGGCTAATATCTAATAGGGCCTTTATAAGCCTAGCCATGCAACCCAAATGTATCCCACAAGTTATTGTGTCTTAAAGACTATTTAAGGAGTGTATGTTAGTTAGACCATAATTAAACAGCTGTCTATGTCCAGCAGAGGTGGCAGACCAGGGTAAATTTCAAGTTTCCCATCCACTGGTCCAAGTTGTGCTTGAATGGGGTTAGGAAAAGGCTCTGCTTTTCATGGATAGGAAGTCTATTCCAGAGAATGCAGATTCTCTGAAATATATACCTTTCCCTCCAACATGCCACTTTTAAGTCTCAAGCAAAGTTTAAATCCTTAAATCTAGAAATTCTGGTGCTATTCATTTTGTGGATATACAAAATGTCCATTAGAGTGGGATCCAAGGATGCCTTATATAGCATATGAAGACATACCTACCTTGACATGTGGGCTGTTGCAAGTGCATCCCAGAGGCACCCAAAAGGACAAATATGCTAAAGGTCCTTGGTGAATCAGTATCAGTGCACTGCACCATATGGTCTTGTTAATACATAAGTTAGGTAATACTAACCTCATGCATTCCCTACTGACACTCAAAAGTTCATAGCTAGCTCAGATCCCACATCCAAGCTATCCATGATTATGAGAGTCTGCTCCCTTCCCCTCTCTGGACTTGGACACTAGGAAATCTTCCATCTCTGTGAGCTGCTTTTGTTGTGGGAGTTCACTCCCTGTCTTAGACAAGTCCTTGGAAATAACCTGTGTCTTGTTCTTTGCATAGAGTATCATATCAATTATCCTTCACTGCAGCTGTTACATAGACCTATTCAAGCTGCCCACAGCATTCATCTTTCTTCCTGAAACACTTGGTCCCGATACATCTTGTCCATGGCATCTTTGCTTAGTCCTTAGGATGCACATGCCATGCCTGTGGATGGTCTGCATTAATACTTTTATCTTCTGGTTGGTGAACTTGTGTAGCACTTGCCTCTCTCAGGGGTCCATGGCAAACTCTGTACACCTGTGAGTTATGTATCAGTATATGGTTGTGTCAAACAATCTGAAGAAGTCATTCACCTATGGCCCTATCTCCCTTCCCCTCATTCTGCAACAGGTTTGCAGGCCTCTGTTGCTGTATACAACCCATGTATTTCTGCTGAAATGGGCAGGGGTTTATTACATGCCTTCCTTCATCTTTCTAAAGGCTCCATGTAATAGTATACACACCTTGTTACACCCATCCACTTTACAATGCATTGCATTACCTATCCCTATGTACAGGCATTTGTTTTGTCCTATACTAGGTGTCCAATGTCCGCAATCTGCCCCACTGTGACAGCTGGACATCGTGGTATGTTCTGACTCACGTGTAATCCATAATGTCTGTCTCACTGTTACTGCTATGCACCAGAGATGTTGATTACACTGCTAGTGTACATTGCCAGGCAGGTGTTCTGCCTTCAGTAGTTGTATATTCACTTAAAAAGAGCTACTGTGTAAAGCACTGCATTCCACAGAATTTTCTTCTGTAAACATTCCCAGGCAAAACGGTGTCTATACTTTAGAGCATGCTAACAAGGACCTCATGGTGTGGTGGTTCTACTAATAAGTTAAAGTACCACCGGCTCTGTAAAGCATGCATAATGCATTATGCCCTAGCTAGAGCTAGCCATGCCTAACACAACTTTGTTGAAGTATATGCCCAATATACTCATACGCACAGCTTATATGACTTTTTAGCACCATGACACTGTGCTACAAATGTTTGGTAGCTCCCTATTGCTGAACTACACTGAACGTCATTCAAAAGGAGCTGAGCTCAGGAGGACACCGAATCCACAGGACCTCAAACATTCCCACTGCCTCCTAGTGTTGCAGAGGAGCTCTCTGATGTTGAAGGGCAGAAACCCATGGTGGCACTGTGGTCAGTGCTAACAGCACCATGAATCTGCTGAAGAACATTCTGGACTAGCTGTAGATGTCTTTCCTCTACCTGATCTACCAAATATGCAATCAAATTCTGAAGCTCATGGTCTGTGGGGCTTGCCAGGCTATCACTTGTCAAGGTGCTTACAGGACTGGGGCCACTGCCCCAACCTTGTCAGGACGTCCCAGGATGGACAGAAGGTAAAAGTTCCCTGACATTGGCAAAACATGTTTGAGTTGCTACTAGGGATTCTAGACCTGTAAAAAATGAACAGAAATGGAAGAGAAAGAAATTAAAGAAAGATAAAGTAATGGATAATTAAAATAAAAAAGAGAGGGAAGGTAGAGAAACAAACAAGAAACGGAGGCAATAAATGGACTCATAATGTAATAAACCAGTACAATCTTTATTAACAGGGATTTCTTATTTTTATTAAAACTTTATTCAGAAAACAAATTCTGGAAAATGATACTGGAAACATGGGAACAATCAGCATATTGCTATGAAATGATAGCAATATTTACATTTGCAATCTACTCATTCTAATGACATATTCCTATGTAACATAAACAATGGCAAAACATTTGAAATTTCTAGCGGATATGGATTATTCTGCAATTGTGTACTGAAAGAACTGTGCTTCTTATATTATCTTTGTGTATGAATTAATTCTGCATTTACACTTATGAAATAATTCAAACAGAAAAAAAATTAATTTATTACTTAGTTTATTTTTGAATGGAAAGATATATATATATATATATATATATATATATATATATATATATATATGTATATAGATATATATATATATATATATATATATATATATATATATATATTTATGTGTGCGTGTGTGTGTGTGTGTATGGTTTCCCATTTTTGACCGAATGTGTGTTAGTTCTGTGATGAGCTATGCCAGGAGGAGTAACATATGCCAGCATTGCTAGCTGGAGTTTTGTAAAGAATTATATGTCATTTGTATACCAAACTAATTTGTACAGTGCTTGTGTTGAAAATGTATTTGTAAAGCTGCTTCTGTTAAAAATCTACCAACAGTGGGTCCTGCTGGACAGAAAATAAATATGCCTGTATGTCAGACTGTATTGTTACTGTTGGAATGAATATATTGTATCAGAGGATACTGGAAGAGAAGAGGTTAATCTGAGTCTAGCTAACTTTGAAAAATTTTCTGAAATTAAATTACCTGGTTTAGGCCACAAATAATGTATCTTACAGTTCTGATTGCAGCCAGAGACAAAATGTCTGTGAAAACCAGGACTATGACCTAATGGTGTGGTGGTTTTACTAAAGTACCACTGGTTCTGTAAAGCATACAGAATGCATTATGCCCTAGCTAGACCTAGCCATGCCTAACACAACTGTAGTGAATGTTGGCACATTTTTGACACAAGCATCTTTACAAATACATTTTCAGCACAAGCACCTGTACAAATCAGTTTTATATACAAATGACATATAATTCTTTACAGAATTCCAGCTAGCTATTCTAGCATATAAGTTCATAGGTTCATAGGTAGATACTAGGCTATTGACCCTAGGGCCTATATAAGTCTAGCCAAAGGGTACCCTGTCTTTTGCCACCCTAGAAAATTAGTTTCCTGTGCCCCTGTCAAGCAGAGCCACAGAAGTGATCCCCAGGGTGAATTTCCTATCTCCCATCCAATCATCAAGCTTTTTCTTGAAGAGTGCTAATGAGGAGCTTTGTTTGATATAGATAGGTAGTTTGTTTCAGGGTATGGGAAGTCTCTGGGACAGGAATCTATCCCTCCAGCATGTTCTGTTTATTGTGGTGACAAGGTTCAGGTCCCTAGAGGGTGTAGCTCGGAGGAATTGGGATTTCTTTATGTGGAGCATGTCCAACAGCTCTGGGTTTGATATAGCTTTGTATGTTAGGCAGAGATCACCTCTGAGTAGGTGATATGCGATGGAGTAAAGCTGGAGTTTTTTGAGACGGTCTGCATAGGGCATCTGTTTGAGGCCAGTAATCTGCTTTGTGAGGTATTTCTGTGGCCTTTCCAGTCGTTGTAGATGTCTTGTGAGTTACATACCAAAAGGGGTGTTGTACTCTATAATGGGTCTAATGAGTGATGAGTAGAGGGGAACAATGACCTTTTTTTCCTGGATGATTAATCTTTTGTGATGATGTGTGCCACATAGAAGGATTTCCTGACTACTGTGGCGATGTGATTATCAAATGAGAGACTACTGTCTACCTGTGTCCCAAGGTCTCTTATCACACTTTCAGTGTTAAGTAGACTACCACCTATGTGGTAGTTCATGGGTACAGAGTTTTTACCAAAAGGAATGACAATGCACTTTTTGGCATTGAGCTTGAGGCCATGGCTTTGACACCAGGCATCTGTCTCAGTGAGGCCCTTTTGTAGGATGTCCACAACGTTAGGAGTTTTGATTATGGCTCCTACTTTGCAGTCATCTGCGAACTTTGTTAGCCAAAGATCTTCTGTGTTAGCCTGTACGTCAGAGAAGTAGATACCAAACAGGAGAGGACCTATGACTGAACCCTGTGGTACTCCACTTGTCACTGGTCTAAAGTTGGATTTAGAGTCTGCTACTTTCACAGTGTGGGTTCTGTCAGTGAGCCAGTTGGCAACCCATCTTGTGACATAGGGATTTATACCTAGTTTAGTGAGTTTGTCTATAATTCCAGAGTGGGGGATGGTGCTGAAAGCCTTGGTGAGATCTAGACAGGCTGTGTGAACCACCTTACCCTCATCTACGGCTTTGGTGACCACTTCAAAGAAGTCTATCAGGTTTAGAAGACATGATCTGCCTTTTACAAACCTGAACTGGGTAGGGTCCAGAGTTTGGAGATTACCAATGTCATTATTTATAAGTTCCATGATGATACGCTCCATAGCCTTGCAGACCAGGCTCATCAGGCTAATGGGGCAGTAGTTCCCGGCGTCCGTGGTGGCTCCCCCTTTGTGGAGTGGGATAAGCGATGCTGTGCATCATTCAGTGGGCATAAAGCCTGAGGTGAGGCTATGATTGCACATGGTACTTAGGTGGGGTGCCAGTTCATTCTGTAGTTCATGTAGAATGCAGCCTGGGATGTTGTCAGGTCCCATGGATGCTGTCTTCTTGGCTTTGGAGAGTGTGTTTTTTACCTGTGCAGCCATGATTACAGGTACTTTGCATTCTTCCAGTATAGAGATTGGCCCTTTAGGGGATGAGAGGGGGTAAAGTTAGCACTGAACCTATCTGCTAGGATGTTGGCAATATCACTTGGTTCTGTATATTTAGTGCCATTGTGCTGTAACTCAGAGCAGATCTAAGTGTTGCCATTGAGATTCTTGACATAGCTATAGAATGCTTTGTGGTTGTCTTTAGAATCAGTGGTGATTTTGTTTTCATAACTAGCTTTGGAGGATTTTATGAGGGATCTAGGCTTCTTACTGAGGCTGACCATGGAGTTCCTCCAATCATGGGATTTTACTCCTTTTTGCAACAGTTTCTTTTTTCTGTTGTAGAGTTTGCTTATAGCAGAGGATCACCAGATTGGCTTCCTTTTTTGGAGGATAGCATCTTGGTTCTGTTAGGGATTGCACAATCCATGCACTCGTGTAAGTGCTTATAAAGTGCAATTGTATAGGATTCAGCAGTTCTCTCTCTATTGTCTGTCAGCATAGGTGTCGTGAAGTTTGCCACTTCTGTCTTAAGAAGCGTAAAGTTGGCTTTGGAGAAATTTGTTATGGTGGTTTCCCTAATGGTGGGTGGGGGTGGGATGTGGATGTCTAGGGTGATTTGCTTGTGGTCAGATCTAACCAACAAGGAATTGACCTCTGTTGTGGAACACTGGTTGCCCATGTTGGTAACGACCAGGTCTAGGATATTGCTGCCCCTGGTGGGGGTGTGGATAAGTTGATCCAAGCCATTGGAATTTATGAATTCCAGAAAACGTTGAGCACAAGAGTTGGTACATGAGTAGTTTTCCCAGTTGATGCTGAGGTAGTTGAAATCACCCATTATTAGGGTGTTAGGCTGTTATTAGGGTGTTAGGTTGTACCCTAACATTTTCCAGTGTATTAAGAAATGAGGAGTGGGAATCCTGGGACATGGTGGGGGATCTGTAGCAAGCTACAATTTGCATTGCGGTCTTGCCCAGAGTTAGTTGCACTTGGATAATCTCAGATGCATTATGCTGAGCAACTAGCCTGGAGGTGTGGATATCCTTAATGAATATGGACACACCTCCGCCTTTAGTGCTTCGGTCCAGGTTAGGTGGCCAAAAGGTGTGGTATGAATTATAGCCTGGTAGTGCAGGGGTGCTCTCTGGAGCCTTGAACCAGGTCTCTGTCACTGCACAGATGTCGATGTTCTCCATTTTAAGGAGTGACTCGAGTGAGTGCATTTTGAGGTTTAGACTTCTAGCATTAAGTAGCATTACCCTCAGATTTTTCTTGCTTGTACCTGTTACAGTGGTGAATCTGTCATTTGAATCTTGCCTAAAAAAGGCACTAAAGGGGTGGCAAGACCCTTAGCCAGTATCCGGAATCCCAAGGGGGACAGGTGCAGGCCATCTCTGGCAAAGCATCATGGTTTGTCGATCATGTCATCCCCGGCAGACAAATACTGGATCCCCTTAGAATGACACCGGAAGCTTAGCCAATTGTTGAAGTCAATCATTTTGGCCTTGTACTGTGGTATCATTCTGGGTGATGGCAGGATGCTACTCAGGGCTAGGGTCATACCTGCCTGGGCTACAAGATCAGAAAGCTCCTCCATGTCTCTTTTCATGTAGTCCAGGGAGGTACGTGTCAGGTCATTCACACCAACATGGACAATGACAGAGTCATATTTGTACTTGCTGTGGAGTGACCTGAGTGCATGCTTTATGTGGCGGATCCTGGCACCTGACAGGCAGCTGACAGTAACTTTCTCCTTGTTTAGCCTGGTGAGTGGAACATCAGTGTGCCTGACTATAGAGTCACCTATGACTAGAGTGTTGGGTACATTGTTATGCCTTATGGGCTGTGGTTGAGTGGCACACTGAGTTTGTGGGCTATGTGTCATTTGGGTTGTGTTGATAGGTGGACGTTGCTTGTGTTTCTGCTTTGGAGGTCCCTGTTGCTTGGGTAGATTTTTTTTTGAGATCCTCCATGAATGTAGGTGTGTGTTTTGTGTTTCGATGTGTGTGTTTTGGTGGTGTAGGTTTTGAGGGACTATGTGATGAGTGTGGTGTGACGCAAGTGTTTACCTTCTCCTCTTGACTGTCTAGTCCAGTCTTGGGTGAAGAGAGCTTTGCTTCCAGTTTGGTTATATAAGTGCATCTTTCACAGGTTGTAGTGCTAGGTGGCAGGAGGAGAGGGTTGTCTGTGTACATGAGTCAATTGCTGCATAGCCCCAAGATGCCCAGATTCATCAGGTAGACAGGAGAAAACAGAGAGCTGACCCTTAGACATGCCTGGATAGGTGCTTATTTATTAAGTACTAAAAACTGCTTTCCTCTAGACAAGTGAGGAAATTGAGTGCTGTAGTAATCTTTAGTTTATTTAGTGCTTACAATGAGTTCTGAACAAGTGCTGAGCTCAAAGAAACAGATTTGAGTACTGAAACTAGAAAACTGGCTAGTTCTAAGAAACAAAATTAAGCTAGAAGGCTTCCCTCCAACACAGAAAGGCTTGGGGGCTCAGAAGCTTACAATATGTTACACATGCACTGCTCTACTCCTCCTGGCATAACTGGCAATACCTCACATCATCATAAGTTCAACAAATGCCGGGGTGTGATTTAATGTCAACAGTACAGATGGCCAAACAGTGGATATGTCAACAACATGGAATGTCAGTACAGGTAAGTACGACTGGGGAGGGTGTGTGTGTGCGTGTGTGTGTGTGTGTGTGTGTGCGTGTGTGTGTGTGTGTGTGTGTGTGTGTGTGTGTGTGTGTGTGTGTGTGTGTGTGTGTGTGTGTGTGTGTGAGAGACTTATGATTAGGGTTGTCGATGAGAGAAGGATGGTTATTGTCTGTCTGTGTGCAAGTTTGTGTATTTTAGCGTAAGGTTAAGGGTTAGGTTAGGAGACAGACATAGTGTTGTTTGTATGTGCTTCTGAGCCTGTCTTGTGTAGTGGCAGTGTTACAGGAAGATTTTAATGACAGGAAGGTGGAGGGTTAGTATTAGGAGAAGGGGCAGCATTATGGTTAGGGTTAGTACCCATTACTACAGAGGTTCAGGGTGCAGTGCTAACCCTAACCCTAACATTGCCCCTTCCCACAGCACAAAACTCTGATCAAGTTTTATTTTGATCCTTTCTATTTCCCTTTCTAGTGACAAATTCTTTACACTTTGTCAAAGTATTGTTTCTGTTTGAGTTATCCTCTCTATAGAAGCTCTATTACTGGCACCTTGCTTCCTGGTAACAATACTGAAATGATCTAGGAAGATTTCTTCTAAACCTTTCTCCCCATCAAAACTGAGCTTGCTAAAGTCCTTTAGCTTGTAATGTTATACTCCAGCACTCCATTAACGGTGCATAACAATCAATTTGGCTTGATACATTACATTTCTTGTGAATATTCTTTGCAGTTTAAACCATGCACTTAACTTGTTTATTCGAATACCTTGGACTTCATGCAACATGCCTAAATTCCCAGAGTGGGGAAAAATTATTGAGCGCTTGGCTCATGAACTATAAACCACTGTCTGACATGACTAGTTTTGGTACGCTGTGCCTTCTGAAGATTTATTTGAGCGTATTAGTCACAGACACAGCCATTGTATCTTTAAGCTGAATAATGTTTGGATATTTGGAGCAATAATCAACACAGAACATAAATTTGAGGTTACTGTATTAAACTAAGTCATTCCCCAGCTTTAACCAGAGCAATGTTGGAATTTATTCATAGTGTCATAGGATTATAGGAAGTTACTAGTATAATGGCCAGAGAGCCTTTTAAAGCCAGAAATACAAGCCAGAAATACCTCACTAAAAGAATCACAGGCCTAAAGCAGATGCTGTACGCTGACCGCCTTAAAAAACTCCAGCTATACTCTGTCACATATCGTCTACACAGAGGCGATCTCTGCTTAACATACAAGGCCATGTCAAACCCAGAGCTGTTGGACATGCTACACTTAAAGAAATCCCAATCCCTCAGAGCCACACGCTCCAGGGATCTAAACCTTGTCATCACAATAAACAAAACATGCTGGAGGGATAGGTTCCTGACCCCAGAGACTCCCCAGACTCTGGAATAGATTGCCCATACATGTCAAGCAGAGTGCCTCTTTGGCCCTCTTCAAAAGGAACCTTGACGATTGGATGGGAGAAAGGAAATTCACCCCGGGGATCACGTCAGTCACCCTGCTAGACAGGGGTCCAGGGAAGTAAATAGTGTGGGAAGAAATAGCCAGGGAATTGTTATGGCTAGGCTTGTATAGGCCCTAGGGCTGATAGCCTAGTACCAACCTATGAACCTATGAACCTAGCCAAATTTTACCCTTGTTACCATGATCAGCACCTATTGCCCATGTCCAAGAGGGACACAAGTGGAACCCCTGGGGTGACTTTATGGTTACCCATCCAATCATCCAGATTATGTTTGAAGAGGGCCAATGAGGTGCTCTGTTTGATGTGAAGTGGGAGTCTATTCCAAAGGTGTGGTAACCTCTGGGACACAAATCTGTCCCTCCATCAAGTTCTATTGATGTCACATACCAGGTTGAGGTATTTAGAGAGAATAACTTGTGTGTCATTTGACTTGTGGATGTGCAGCATTTCCAATAAAGTGGGGTCAAAGATCACCTTATTTGCAGGGCACAGCATTTCCAATAAAGTAGGGTCAGAGATCACCTTATATGCAAGGCAGAGATTGTACAAAAGCTGCTGAAGACCTTGAATTTTCTTTGTGAGGAACCTTTGTGGTTTCTCCAATTGCTACAGGTGTTTTAAAAGGTACATTCCAAAAGGGGCATTGTACTCAGTTATTGGCCTAATGAGTGAAGAATACAGGGAGGTGATAACTTCACTTTTTCTCGAGGCAATGCCCTCTGGTGACATGGTGGTCAAAGGTAAGGTTGCTGTCAACCTGAGTGCCCAGATCTCTCACCACTGAGTGTATACTTAAGGTATTGCCGTTGATGTGGCAATCTGCAGGAATATCATTCTTGCTGAAAGAGATGATAATAAACTTTTTTGATTGAGTTTGAGGCCATGACTTTGGCACCAATCATATGTTTGCATAAGACCTTCTTGAAGGATGCTGACATTGTTTGGAGATTCTATGACCGCACACAGTTTGCAGTTGTCAGCAAACTTTGTCAGCCACAGTCCCTTGGTTTTAATTTGTACTTCAGAGAAATAAATTCCAAACAGTAGAGGTCCCAGGTCCAATCCCTGTGGAACACCACTAGTAACTGGTCTGCTGTTGAAGGTGGATTCCCCTATTTTGACTGCATGTGTTCTATCAGAAAGTCAGTTTGCAACCCATCTTACTATATAAGGGTTGATGTCTAGCTGGGAGAGTTTGTCAATGATGCCTGAGTGAGGAATAATGTCAAATGTCTTGGCCAGGTCTAGGTAGACCATATGCACATATTCCCTTCATCCAGGGCCCTTGTGACCATCTCGAAGAAGTCCACCAGGTTTAATAAGCATGATCTCCCTTGACAAATCCAAACTGGGAAGGATCTAGTGTATGGAGATTACCTATATCTTTGTTGATAAGGTCCATGATGATTCTCATCATAGTCTTGCAGATAAGGCTAGTCAGACTAATAGCTCTGTAGTTCCCAGGGTCAGTATAGACATCACCTTTGTGCAGGGGGGATAATGGTGGATGTTTTCCATTCATCTGGGACGAAGCTGGTGCTAAGATTGTGATTAAAAAGTGTAACCAATGGTGATGCTAATTCTTGTTTGAGCCCATGTAGAATGCATACTGAGATGTTATTGTGTCCCATTGATGCTGGATTTTTGGCCTTAGAGAGGGCATTTATGACCTGCTCTTTAGAGATACAAGGTAGGGGACAGGTGGTAGGGATGTCATAAAGTATGTGTGGTGGGGATGGCAGAGTGAAGTTTTTACCAAACCTGTTGGCTAGCAGGCTAGCTATTTTCACCGGCTCAGTGTATGTGTTACCATTAACTACCAATTCAGTGAAAATCTAAGCCTTACCTTTTAGGTTATGGATGTAACTAAAGAATGCCTTATGGTTGTCCTTGGTTGAGGAAGCCAACTTGGATGTGTAGTTTGCCTTGGAGGACTTCACAAGAAGTCTTATTTGCTTATTTAAGCTGAGGAGAGAGTGTCTCCAGTTGAGTGTCTCCAGTTTAGCGCCCACTCCTTCTTACTCTTGGGCAGCAGTTTCTTCCTTTTATTGTAAAGCCTGTTAATGGTGGTTGTCCACCAGGCAAGTTTGCTTTTCCTTGAAGAGCTTGTTTTGGTTCTAACAGGTACAGCCGATTCAATGAAGTTATACGAGTGCTTGTATAGGGCATTGGTGTAGAGCTCAGCATAGTTATCAGTTCTGTCTGAGGGGAGAGGTGCAATGAAGCTATTTATACCATCTTGTAAGAGGTTATAAACTGCTTTGGAGAAGTTTTTTAGTCTAGTTGCTGTTAGGGGAGGGTCAGGTGTGATAGTTACCTCAAATGAGACTGAGTTGTGGTCAGATCTCACCAGGAATTAATTCACAGTGAGGGAGCTACAGTGGTTTCCCATATTTGTAAGCACCAGGTCTAGGATGTTGGCACCCCTTGTGGGGGTATCAACCCCCTGGTCCAGGGAATTTGAGATGACAAGTCGAGGAACCTTTGAGCAGGTGGGTTTGAGCAGAAGTAATTCACCCAGTCAATGCTAGGGTAGTTAAAGTCACCAAAACTATGGTGTTGAGATGCATCTTGATAGACTCAAGTTGATTCAAGTAGGCAGAGTAAGTGTCCTGATTCATGGAGAGAGTTCTGTAGCTGGGAAAGACTTGAATAGGTGTCCTACCAATAGTTAATTGCACCTGAAGTATCTCTATAGGACATCATACTGTTTGACCAATCTGGAGGTGTATTTATCTTTGATGAATATTGATACACCACCTCCTTTAATTTTCTTGCCTTCAGTTTTTGGTCTCAACGTGTGGAATGAAGTATAACCCAGTATGGCTGAGGTGCTCTCCACAGCCTTGAACCAGGTCTCCGTGACTGCACAAATGTCTGCATCCTCCAGGATAAGGGCTGCTTCCAGTGAGTGCAGTTTCATGTTAAGACTCCAGGCATTTAGCAACATGACTTTGAGGTTGTTTTTTGTTGGTATTTTTACATCGGGAGTTTTGTCCTTGTGACACTGCCTAGAAAAGACACTATGGGGGTGGCAACAGCCTTAGCCAGCAGCTTAAATCTGAGGGGTGACAGATGAAGACCATCTCTGGCAAAGCATCGAGGTCTGTCGGTCATGTCATCCCAGGCTGACAGATACTGGATTCCCTTAGAATGACAACAAAAACTAAGCCAATTATTGAAGTCAATTTTCTGTTTGTATTGAGGCATCATTCTAGGCGAAGGTAAAATGCTGCTTAAGGCTAAGGACATACCTGCTTGAAACACATAGTCCAAGAGCTCAGTCATGTCTCTCTTCAGAGATACAGAGGTACATCTCAAGTCATTCACACCAACATGGACTATGACAGAGTCATAATGGTGCCTGTTGTTGAGAGACTTGAGTGCATGTGTGATATGGCGGATCCTGGCACCTGACAGGCAGCTGACCATGACCTTCTCCTTATCCAGCCTGGTGAGAGGGACATCTGTGTGCCGCATGATGGAGACTGCTATGATTAATATGTTAGGTTTAGTGTTTAGCCTTATGGACTTGACAGATGAGACACTGGTGCATGAGCTATTGTGTGTATTGTGTTCTGCAGAGGAAGTACTATGTGCAGCATGCTTGTATTTGTGTTTGGGAGGTCTCTGGTGTTTAGGTAAGTTTGTGGCAAGGACCTCGGTATATGTACAGTAGGTATGAGTGATGTTGGTTTGGGTGGAATAGGTGGTGAGGTGTGCATGCTGACAACCTTGTCAGTGTCAGATGTATTGAATGGAGTGTGAGAGAGCATTGATTCAAGGTTTTTAATATAGTTGTATCTCTCACATGTTGTGTTTGTGTGAACTAGAGGGTTGTCTGTGTACATGAGACAGTTGCTGCACTGTCTCAGGACGCCCATGTTGACAAAGCTGGCTGGAGAAACTGTGGTAGATTGTTCGTTCATAGTGCTAGGTGAATTTATATGGTCAGAAACAGGAACATGGTAGGAAAGGGGTCACATGTAGGAATAACTAGTGGGCAAGTTGTGTTAATACCTTAGAGTCTAGGGTTAATGCTACACTAGTAGGTAGAGCAGGGCCTCAGAAAAACTCTTGAGACTGTTATTACAATGGGGTGCTTACACAGCTTCACTAGTACTGCCTCTTTGCCCAGAAATGTGCTAAAGATGAGGAACTACACTGCTGAGATACAACTGTATCTAAGGGAAAACTTGATGAAATTATCTGTCCGACTATGGCACACAGTTGCATGGCAGTCTACTGTGCTGTGTGATGACCAAACAAGCAGCAGAAGGTTAAAACCTAAAACAACTTTATTGCACAATTAACACCTGTTTCTGGTGTTAATTCCTAACATGCCAAAAAGATTACAATTCTATACAATATCCTCTGACTTTATTAGTATTTTAGATTGATACATGATATATCTGACACATTCCTATATGAGCATCATATGCATTCAGTACTATTTGAGTTTTAGACTTTGTATTCAAGATAATTATTTTCTGAATGTGTCATATGGCTTAATCACTAGATGAAATTATGTCACACTGTCTGGTCATCTTGACGTTACAGTTTCATGTAACAGCTGCATTTCTGTATCATCTCTCATAGTAGCTTTCAGTTCTTCCAGTTTCTCACCTGTAACTTGTAATTATGTCACAATCCACACAATGCATGTCTTCTTCAAGTAGCTGTTGCTTGCATGCACTCAAACATTTTCTACTCAACCTATTTTCAAAGTACATTAACTGCTTAGTTTTTTCTGCACTTCCAAATTGTATTTTTGAAGCGTTACACCATTCTTAGTAATCTACATGGTATTTTATGTTAAGATTTCTTTAATATACTGTAAGCATTTGTGCTTTTATTCAGATTTTATATGTCCTCCATACACATTATCATGAAATTTCTGACAAGCTAAAATTATGAAAAGCATTTCTTTCACTGTCTGGTCTGCACATCCATCAAAAATCTGGATACATAACTGGTCTGCCCTCCTCCAGTACACTGCTCTTAGCCACTTCTAATTTGCATCAGCTTCTAATACAGTTGCAAAATACCAAGCAAAAAACAGAGGTAGTTCAGTGCAAAAGACTAAAGAAGAAACCAACAAACAATCAAAACGTTAGACCTGTGAGGATCCAGTAATCACTAGCTTGGGTTAAGATAAACAGAAATCTTTTATTGATCAAAAAACTCCACATGTAAGCTAAAAACCAAAACAGTGTTTTCGTCCTACCATTAAGACTTCATCAGATGCTATCCCAACCTTCTACACTTATTATATAATCATGTAACTATGACATAATTTCCTCCAAATTAATTAACAAAGTAAAATTATTTACCATGTTACAATTGCATTCAACATGAAAAGCAAGCATATTAATAAGTACTACAAACATAAATAAATAAATCTATGGATGATTAAATATATTCCATTTTCTACTCTTTCTAATTAATAAAAACAAATGTGCCTCCAGATGTTATATAACAAAATGTAATAAAACTCCTTAAAAAGAAAACAATATGTAAACAAATATAAAAGTATAAATATACAGGACATCATGAATATTTTTTTAAAATGATGTCATAATGATGTCATAATTATTTGATTATATAATAAGTGTAGAAGGTTAGGATAGCATCTGATGAAGTCCTGATGGTAGAACAAAAATGCTCTTATGGTTTTTAGTGTTTATGTGGTGTCTTTTGATCAATAAAGTGTTTTTGGTTATTTTAACCCAAATGAGTGGTTGCTGGATCCTCACAGTGTGAACTTTTTGGTTGTTTTGTAATATAGTTGGCAAGTCTACATTCTAATAGCTCAGCACTATAGCATGTACTCTGCCAGTATCAGTAACTCATCAGCAATGAGCAGATGACCCACGTACTGCAAATATGCAAATCCAGTCTGACAGCTGGTTTTGTTTGGCTTCAGGCCTTGTGAGCATAATCTCAGTAACACTTTTATCAATTTACTGTCGTGCTCTTACTTTGTAATACCCTAGACTAGAAAATCATCAATAATATTCACAACATCTTCCAGATCTTCAAATGTGTTTGAATTACTTCAGGTTTTGATGAAATCTCAAAATGTAGTTTCACAGGCTGTATCTGCACAAGAGCAAGGAAAATGTGCTCACATTAGAGCTTGCTTCATCTAGTCTAATCTGACAAAATCCTTGAATTGCATCCATTAATTAAAAGAACTTTACATTGGACGTAGCGACAACTACTTCTTCAGCTGTCTGACAAAAGTTCTCTTAATCCAGATGTTTAGCTCCTGTAAGTCTAATTAGACTATTATCTTATCTCACTTAACTGCATTCACCATAGCATACCATACTTTTGACCCAGTCAATAGTCTTTGTCTGTCTGTCTGTAATACTAAGTAAGTCTATTCATTGAAGTTGCTCTTATTTTTCTTTTAGAGCAATGGGTATGCTGCAGGAAGTAGTTATCACTGGCAAACTGCCTGCTGATAATTTAATAAGATGCAGTGGTGGTGCTGCGGTAGCATTGTCACCTCACAGTAAGACGCTGTCTGGTTTGATTCTCAGCTAGAGCGTCTTCTGCATGGAGACATGCGTGAATGGGTGTACCTTCGTTGAAGGTTGTGCATCAGGGCTGGTAACTTGGCACGTAAAAATCAACTACCAATCATTAGCGGACCGGAGTTCCGCTGTGGCGACCCCTAACCAGGAAAAGCCGAAAGACACAACAACAACAACTCTGTCTTCAAGCATCTTAGCCCATCAAATAAATAAGAATAATTTTGTAGGATACCTGACTTTGCTTCAGCATTTTGCATTTTGTGTTTTGGTACTTGCAATGCACCACTTAAAGGAAAACTCCACCTTAGAACTAAAAACAATCTATTTTTTCACTCTATCTCAGTTTTCTGAAGTATTTTAACATCTCAAAATCACTCTAACCGGAGAGTTCCAACATGGATGCACATTTAGTAACAGCTTATTTCTAGCTCTCCCAGTCTGAAAACAGAAACTAAGCAGAGAAGACCAGTAAACTTGTGTTTATAGGTAAATTTCGGTAACTGGCTAGTAAGTGCACTGCCTGGATGCCAGTAATAAAGAAATACAGAAGACGTGGAAAAAATCAGCTACAAAAAGTGAGGAAGAAACACTGACTGGGGAAGGTTCTGCAGCTGTTCAGCAAAAAGCAATGCAACCTTCAGACATGACTTCCAATAATCTACAGGAAGATATAAGGCAACTGCATACAGACCTGGTTAAGGTAAATAAAACACTGATGGAGTATACCAACACAAACAACAAAAGGCTGGAAAAAATGGAAGAAGCTTTAAATGGATATTCAGATGAGATGACAAAGCTGCAAAAATCAGAGGTTGAAATGAAGAAAAGGCTGGCTGAATATTAGACTGCTCAGGAATAAATGTCTTAAAAAGTAATAGAATTAGAGGACAGAGTACATAGGGAAAACCTGAGATTTTCAGCTATACCAGAGAAGCTGGAAGGAACAGAATGTATTAATTTTATGAAAGCATAAATAAGCAACTGGACTAGTATTCTACAGCAGGAGTTGTTCGTTGAAAGGGCACATCATGTGTATGCTCCAAACCTGGCTATAAGAAAGCAACCTAGACCTTTAATAGTGAAGATGCAATCCTACCAGCAGAAGGAGTTAATTCTGACAAAGCTATGGCAAATGGACAAAGCACTAAAAGTGGGAGACAGCAGAGTGTGTGTGAAGAATGATTACTCATTGTACACCAGACAGAAATGGAGCAAATTTATTCCATGGAATATTGAGATGCAGGTGTTAGATTCAAACTACTGTACCCAGCTGTCTTCAAGGTATTCTTCCCTGGAGGGACAAAATCATTTTTTGATGAAGTAAATGCTAAGGAGAAAATACAAAAGTTTATGCAACAAAAAGTAAGATGTGAAACAGAAGGCGATTCTGCTTTTTCTTCTTCTTCTGGTAATAAAGATCACAGAGGGACTGTACCTCTAAAACCTTTACAAAATTTTCAACTGAAAATGTTACAGAGAAGGAAGAGAGCATGACAGCTGACTAGAAAAATCAACAGTACATTGGAAGACAAGATTTTGGAGATGAACAGTAATAAATTCAGTAACTTAATATGGGATTACGGTGCAATAACTATATTTGTGAAATATGACAGAAAAAGAACATCTGGAAATATTGGATTTTTTCAGAATTTGTTGGACTTGTAGGGGACTCTAAAGCATATGCCCTACTTCATGTCATTAATGTTCAGAAAAGCATTTTGGGGAGGGAAAGAGGAGGGAGAAAGTTAACTGTAAGTAAAGATTTTTTTCTTAAGTAGTACTAATTTTGTGGCATGTGGTTTTCTTTACATGTTGTAATTTTTTTCCAGTTATTTTCATAGGTTGGTACTAGGCTATCAGCCCCAGGGCCTATACAAGCCAAGCCATATCAATTCCCTGGCTATTTCTTCCCACAATATTTACTTACCTGGTCCCCTGCCTAGCAGGGCAACTGACTTGATCTCCGGGGTTAATTTTATATCTCCCATCCAATCTTCAAGGTTCCTTTTGAAGAGGGCCAACGAAGCGCTCAGCTTGACATGTATGGGCAGTCTATTCCAAAGTATGGGGGAGTCTCTGGGTCAGGAACCTATCCCTCCAGCATGTTTTGTTCATTGTGATGACCAGATTTAGATCCCTGGAGCATGTAGCTCTGAAGGATTGGGATTTCTTTAAGTGTAGCATGTCCAACAGCACTGGGTTTGACATGGCCTTGCATGGTAAGCAGAGATCACCTCTGAGTAGGCGATATGCGACAGAGTATAGCTGGAGTTTTTTTAGATGGTCAGCATAGGGCATCTGCTTTAGGCCTGTTATTCTTTTAGTGAAGTATTTCTGTGGCCTTTCCAGTTGTTGCAGATGTCTTGTGAGGTACATACCAAATGGGGCATTGTACTCTATAATGGGTCTAATGAGGGATGAGTACAGTGGGATAATGATCTCCTTTTTTCTGGATGAAAAGCCCTTAGTGATGAGGTATGCCACATAGAAGGATTTCCTGACTGTTGTGGCTATGTGGTTATCAAAAGTGAGACCACTGTCCACCTGTGTCCCTAAGTCCCTTTTCACACTTTCGGTGTTTAGTGTACTGCCACTTATGTGGTAATTGATGGGTACATGTTTTTTCCCAAAGGGGATAACTATACATTTCTTGCCATTGAGCTTGAGCCCATGGCTCTGGCACCAAGCGTCTGTTTCTGTAAGGCCCTTTTGTAGAATATCCACATCATTTGGGGGATTCAATAATGGCTCCCAGTTTGCAGTCATCTGCGAACTTTGTTAGCCAGAGTCCCTTAGTGCTGGCCTGTACTTCAGAGAAGTAGATGCCAAATAAGAGCGGTCCCAGGACTGAACCCTGTGGTACTCCACTCGTCACTTGTCTGGAGCTGGATTTTGAGTCGGCTACTTTTACAATTTGGGTTCTGTCAGTAAGCCAGTTGGCAACCCATTGAGTGACGTAGGGATTTATGCCCAGCTTAGTAAGTTTATCTATGATTCCAGAGTGGGGGGTGATGTTGAAGGCCTTGTCATAGTCCAGATAGGCTGCGTGGACCACTTTACCCTTGTCCACAGCTCTGGAGACTGATTCAAAGAGGTCAATCAGTCAGTCAATCAATCAATCAATCAATCAATTTTTAAATGTAATGGGGGTTGTAAACAGGTGCTGCTGTTCTTTTTTCTTTCTTTTCTCTCTTCTCTGTTTCTTCTTGATCAGTTTTAAGAAATGCAGGCACTGCAATGTAACAAAAATGCTTGGTTAAAAAACATGATAAAAGAAAAATGTATGTGCTTTTTCTCATTCTTGCATGAGGGAATGACTGGATTAAAGACCGTAGATTGCGTTAGTAACAAGTTTTAAGAGAGGGCAAGTAAATGCAAAATAACATTGAACATTATGAGGCTTTTTTCCTAGCAAATAGTTTATGGTTAGTAACAACTCTGCAGCTGGTCTTCATGTTTCCATGGCAATAACCTGAGAAAGATTAACGGTTGTCTGGTTTTCATGTCTCTATGGAGACAATCTGATAAAAAGAAACTGGCTATAGTCTGGTGGAGAATAATTGGCTGAGGAAAAAAAAAAAAAAGAAAACAGAAATTGGCTAGGACATAATGTTCTCTGAAAGCATTCAGGGGGGTTCCTTTCAAAGTTATAAAGATCAGACAAAACCAATTAGCACTTGAAGTAAAGTTTAATAAGTTTTTTTAATGTAACGGGATACTAATATAAACATGTGCTTTTGGTATTTTTTTTCTTTTTCTGCCTTCTCTCTTTTTCTTTGTTCAGTTTTAAGAAATGTAGGAACTACAATATAAAAAAGGGGAGGGAAGAGAGAAGTGGTCTGGTTAAGAAAGCATGACAAAAGAAAAATCTGTGTACTTTTTCCCATGGTTGCATAGGGAAATGACTGGGTTAAGAGCCTATGCTTTATCCAGTTAAAAGTTTATTATAAAGCATGTAAATGATAAAGAATATTAAATATTATAAGGCTTTTTTTCTGATAAATAATCTATCCTTAGCAGGTTTGTGTCTGGTTTGCATGTCACTAGAAGATAATCTGATAAAAAGAAATGGCTTGGAGAAAGTGTTTACTGAAATCATTCATATGTTTTCTCAGCTGGGAGAGCTATAAAGATAAGACAAAACCAGATAGCACTTACTAAAAGCACAGGCTGTGTCATGCATCTTAGCATTACTAGCCTTTCTTTTTGCTTAACTGAAGCCTGTCTGTGTGGCTATCAGTTTAGAAATGTTGTTCTTATTAGGAAGCAAAAATTTCAATATTGGAAGATGTGCATAGTTTTGTGTGTTATTATTAAATTAATAGGTTTTTAGGGGGTATCATGGGAGGGTGTTTATAGGGCTTTCAATAAAAAAAACATTCTGTAATTTGTGACATAGGCTCAAATGTATATGACAAGAAACAACTGTATAAAAGATAAACCTGTCAAACATGTATGCATGTAACATAAAAGTTGGAATTAGATGGTTAACAAAAAAGCAGTTATACATAAAAGGTAGTAATAATAATTGTATAAGATGATGCTCTCTGTAATGTCTTTCACTCTAAATGGTCTTACAGATAAGTACAAAAAAAGAAAGAGTAGTGAACTGTATTAAAAAATGTAGAGTGCAAATAGCTATGCTACAGGAGACACACCTGGAAAGAAATAAACATGTGAATTTGATAAAGAAAGGTTTTCAGGATGGTTATACAGTGGAATATCTGGGGGAAAGCAAAACAGGAGTCCTTATATTAATTTCAAGAGGAGTTCCAATAGTGATAGAAGAAAAAAGAAAATAATGGAAGATATATAGTACTAAGGGGCTACTGGCAAGGGAGGACGATTACACTGGCATGCATTTATATTCCATGTAAAACTGCTATAATGGAGCTTAAGAAAATTCTGGCAGAAATAATCACTTTTCAGCAAGGAATACTACTTATAGGTGGGGACTGGAATTTGGTTTGCAACAGTAAAGAGGTGCCTGGGGGGCCTAGAAGGGAAAATGTGTAACAATGGAGGGTAGATATTTGAATACATTTATGAAAATGTTTGGCATGGAAGATATGAATTCAGTACTATGAATTCAGAGTGAGTTTACATATTATTCTCCAAGATACAAAACCTAGGCTAGGCTAGATAGAATTTATATCTCATAGGAACATGTGCATTTAACTGAAGGTCTATTTCAGATCATGCACTAATAATAACTAAAATAAAAATGCAAGGTAATGAAATAAAAAAGAGACACTGGCACTTTCCCACCTATCTGCTGAAAGAGAGAATTTTTAGGAATGGGTTTGGAAATAATTTAGGAGTTATTACAAAAGATAGAATTTTCATCTGAAAATATAGCTAGGTAGTGGGATAAAATTAAAATGGATTTTAAAACTAGGGTGGAAATAAAGGTAAGGGAGATATGGTTAAGAATCAATAAGAATTACTTAGAGAGACTGACAAATGTTAAAGTATTGCAAAATAGGAGAATCTCTCAGAACAAGAAAAGGAGCAACTGCAGAATGCTAAGCAGAAAATAAGGGATTACCTCAACAATTTGCATGAGTTTAGAAAGATTGCTGTTAAGCAAATTTTTTTGATAATAATTCTAGAGCACAAAAACTTTTACACAATGACTCAGGCAACAGAAAATGGGAAGGACTGTTACCAAGCTTATGGAGCCTATAACAAGAAAGATAATAAGAGATCCTGTAGAAATATTTGAAATATTTTAAAAATGTTATGAAAGCTTGCATAAAGCAGAGAAATATGGAAATCAAGAAAAGGTCCAAAGGGAAATGTTTATGAAAGAAAGAAATATGCCAAGGTTAGAGGCAGATGAAGCTCAATTACTAACAGTTAGGATAGGAGGAGATGAGTTAAAAATTGTTATGTATAACCAGTCTATGGGAAAGTCCCCAGAAATAGATGGTATTCCTGTGGAACACTGGAAGCTAGAAGGGAAAAAACTGATAAAGATCTGGAAGGTTTTGTTTAACAGTATTTTAAGAGGAGGAGAAGTACCAGCATCTTGGAATAAAGTGGTGATAACTGTAATTTCTAAAAAGAGGGTAAAGATCCATTGGATCCAGCTTCATATAGGCCCATTTCAATAGTAAACCATGATTATAAAGTGCTTATGTCTATAATGGCTAAAAGAAAGGAAAAAATGATACCAAAATTGATAGATATGGATCAGAGTGGTTTTGTGGAGGGGAGGCAAACATTTGAAATTAACAAAACACTTATGATCCTGAGAGAATCAGAATGTAAGAAAATACCACTATTTGTGGGTCTTGATACACAGAAAGCATTTGACAGAGTAGGCTGTACAACCTGGACTTCACGAGCAGGGCAATGGAATAATTTCCTTTCCCTGATACAATTATAAGGTTGATTAGGAGTATATATGAGGAATTGGAGGCAAAACTTAAAGTGGATGGGGTTCTCTCTGATAATTTCTGCTTTTGTAGAGGAACCAGACAGGGTGCCCTCTTTCCCATTTGGAGTTCACATTATATTTAGAATCATTGGCAAAGAAAATAATGGGCTCTGAAATTCAAGAATATAATTGGTATGGCATTCAAGAAAAGTTGGCTCTGTTTGCAGATGATATTATTTTATATATGACAAAACCAGTAAAGGACATTACACTTTTGTGGAATATTTTAAGACAGTTTCAAATCTTTTCATAATACAAAATTAATGAAGCTAAAACAAAGGCAATAGTGTTAAATTATGTACCAACACATGAATTGGTCCAACAATATCCATATTTATGGAGACATGATAAAATGAAGTATTTAGGAGTATGGATTAGAAATTACTCTGTTGTAGCAGCTAAGGATATGTGGGAAGAGCCTAAACAGAAGATAATACAAAAACTGAGAAACTGGAGGCTTTGTTATATGGAGATAGATAGTAAGATACAAGCAATTAAAATAGTTTTAGACCCTTTAATCTTATACACGGGTCAGGCATAATTTTATCAACCAGAGGAGAAGCTGTGGATAGCAACTGAAAAAGAGCTAAAGGACTTTATCTCAGAAGGGAAGATGGCAAGGGTCAAGTGGGATAAGCTGGGTCTTCCAATTGAACAAGGCAGACTAGGATTACCCAATTTGAGGGGGTATTTTAGAGCAACACTGTTAAGGCTCTTATACAAAGCACATGCAGAAAACTATAATTCAAAGTGGAAAGGAATGATGATGGTACTGGGGGTAAGCTCAAAAAACAAGGAGAGACTGGTATTTTGGATGCAGACTCTTAAAGAGAACAACAACATTCATACAGAATATTATAATCATAAAATAGCAGGAAGCATTTTAAGAACTATACTGGCTCCAGAATGGAGAAAAGAGATTCTGCTGATAGGGATGACTGCAGTTAGGGATACAGAACATAGGCAAGATGGGGCTGGAATTTATTGGAGAAAACTGGCAAAGGAACCAAGGTACGGGGAGCAAATAACTAGAAAGGGAAAGGCAATAGACTGGGAAGATGCCAAGAATTTATTTGGACTGTAGCTTAGAGATTGCCTTCCCTATCAATCATTGATAGAGGCACTGGGAACTAACGATGGGTAGCACAATGCCATGACACTTCTATGAGCTAGGCTTCTAATACACACCTATGAACCTATGATATCTGAGGCAAAGAGAAAGAAATAGGGGAGTCTTAAATGAAAGACCAGCACTGGGAGAGTTTTTAACAGAATCTAGAACAGAAGCTGCCATTTAAAGAGGAATAATTAGTAGAGCATATAAAATATTGCATGATAACTATAAGAATCAATCAGAGGAGTTTAGAAAGGATTGGGAACAGATATTGGATAAGCAATTAACAAAAGAACAATGGGGGGTATATGTATATCTCTCAAATATGTAACAAAGTCTAGAAGATTTAGGATCTTTTTGCCTGGAAGTGTTTACATAGGTATTTTTATACCACAAGTAGACTCCAAATACTTTTTTTTCAAGTGGATAGCAAATGTGTATGACAGGGAAGAAATAGGTGGATGGGAACATATTTTTGGGACTGTAATGAGTTGGCAGACTTTAAAGATTCCCTGCGGACTGCTCTGTTGGGGATGCTGGGTGAGCAGATTGGATTGCCTAGGGAGATGATTTTTTGAGCTATGATACAGAATCAGAATTGTTAAGACATAGTAAAGCTTTGCTGAGTCTAATTATGGTGGCTGCCAAAAAAGCAGATACTAGAAAATAGAAATCAAAGTCTAAACCAGCTTTACTAAAAATAGTAAATATAGTAACAGAGCTAAAACAACTGGAATTGTGGGTCTTTAGAAAAGGGAAGGAGCAAACTA